>NC_142541.1:10137500-10332500 GCF_056151865.1 Erythranthe guttata
ATCAATATCAATATTAGTATCAGTATCATTATCAATAGGTGTATTAGTATGAATGTCAATATGATTATCATTATTAGTATTAGTATAAGTATAAATATTAATATTATTATTAGCACAAGTATTAGTATCAATATTAGTATGAGTTTGTATGAATATGAGTATTGGTACAAAATATCGGTAATATTAGCATTAATATTAATATTAGTATAAGTATTAGTATCAATATTAGTATAAGTATCATCATTAATGTGAGTAAGAGTATCAAAAGTAGTATCAATATGAGTATCAATAGTAATATAAGTATTAGTGTGAGTTTCAGTATCAGTATGTGTATCATTAGTAGTATCAGTATACGTGCCAATACAAGTATTTGTATGAGTATCATTATTAATATCAGTATCAATATCAGTATTAATATAGTATTAATATGAGTATCAGTAATATACCAGTATGAGTATCAATTTGAATATCAATATGAGTATCAATATTAGTGTCAGTATTAGTGTCAATATTTATATCAATATCAGTATGAATATCAGTATAAGTAGCAGTATGAGTACCAATATGAGTATAGGTGTGAATATCAATATCAATATCAATATCAGTATAAGTATTAGTACCAATATAAGTATCATTATGAATATCAGTATCAATATCAATATTTGTGTAAGTATGAATATCAATTTAAGTATCAATATTATCAATATGAATATCAGTATGAGTATCATTATGAATATCAATATTAATATCACTATTAGCGTCAGTATCAATACCAATATCAACATCAATATTAGTATAAATATTAGTACAGTATCGATATTAGTATAGTTATTACTATCAGTACCAGTATTAGTATCAGTATCAGTATCAATATCAATATCAATATTTGTTTCAAAAATAAAAAATCAATATCAATATGAGTATCAGTATCAATATCAATATGCGTATTAGTATAAGTATCAGTATCACTATTAGTATTAGTATCAATATCAGTATTAGTATCAGTATCACTATCAGTATTAGTATCATTATCGATAACAACATCAGTATTTGTATGAGTATGAGTATGAGTATCATTATGAGTATCAGTATCAGTATATGTATCAATATATGTATGAGTATTGGTATGACTATGGGTATGAATATTAATATTGGTATTCGTATTGGTATTAGTATTGATATTAGTATTAATAATAGTATTACTATGAGTATTAGTATTAGTATCGGTATCGGTATCAGTATCAATATGTGTATGTGTATCAGTATGTGTATTAATATTATTATCAGTATCAGTATCAGTATTAGTATTAGTATCAGTATCAGTATCAGTATTATTATCATTATTATTATCATTATTAGTATTATTATTAGTATTCGAATTCATATTAGTCTTGGCGTATTAGCATTAACATTAGTCTTAGCATTAGCATTAGCATTAGCATTAGTATTAGTATTAGTATTATTATTATTATTAGTATTAGTATTAGTATTAGTATTAATATTAATATTAGTATTAGTATTAGTATTAGTATTAGTATTAGTTGTTCATATTAGTATTGGCGTATTAGTTTAAACATTAAATATTCGTATTAGAATTGGCGTATTATTATTAATATTAGTGTTGATATTAATATTAGTATTAGACTATTAGTATTAATATTAGAATTAGTATTAATAATAACATTATTAGTGATTGTTTTAGTATTAATATTAGTATTGGTATTAATATTATCAATTTTAGTTTTAGTATTAGTAGTAGTAGTTGTTGTTAGTGTAATATTAGTATTAATATTAGGGTGACATAGGCAATTGTACGCCGCAATGTCCAGAGTAAAAATAGATTTGAGATAAAGATAGTTATTACCTCAGAATCGGACAATATAAATAAAATTAGATCAATGTTGTGTGCACAAAAGATTTTCAGCGAATATGAAGGTAAATCACAAACAATATATTTTGAGTCAATAAAAGATTTTTTTGGTATTATTTACATGTATGTCAATTGGTCAATGTTTTTGTTCGTTTTCTTTCATCCAATTTTTTTTTTAAATGATCCGTGCATCGCACGGGTGAATTACTAGTTCTTATACAAAACACAATTTCCAAATACTTGAAACACAAAAGTAAAAAGATTCAAGAAAATTGGAAACTGATTGGAAAATACTAATCAGAAACAATATGATCCGAATTAATGCAGTTTGTCCACAAACTTTGTAGTCTCTAATGGAAAAGGTCGGTATCCTCATTGATGGTGTAACCCGTTGACTAGGAACTTTGTTTAACAGTTAGAAACGGATCTGCTCGTGAAAACTGTAAGTTGCTAGATTAGATTTATTTCGCTTTAAACGAATCTAATCAAAGCATGTTAATAAAATTAAAACCGGCAAATCTAGAACCTCTTGCGAATTTTCATTGAATCCTGGGCTTCACATCCCAACATTAATGGTGTACAACTATATCATAGAAACCTCTACTCGATTATTGGGAACCACTTAAAGATTTCTAGAATGAGGGAGTTCAGTGTGTTGGAATAAACTTGAATAAATTCCATGGAACCGTCATGCCGAATCATCAAGAATATTGTGCATAAACATAAATTGGAAGCCTACCTTACTCCGGTGGAATTGATATAAAACGATCATCGATCTTCCAGATCATCATGTACATCCGAAACCCGAGAACCCTTTAGACTTCTCTTCGTTTTCTGTATGTCGATGGTACATAGAGAATGGAATTCGTACATGTGACCCGGGGACCATGACCAATATATATAGATAACCTAATGGGCTATCTTGTGTAATTTTATTTTAGCCCATCACTATAATAAAATTACCCTAATATCTCTACACATTAAAGGCCCACACCCTATTAGACACATTAAAGCCCAATCTAGAAAAACTTTAGTCGATCACTTTAACGGGCTTAATCTTACGTGACAGTCTTGCAACACATAATATTTCACATATAAGTCCAACGTTGGATTAATGATCCAACAATCTCCCACTTGGACTATATGTGTAACTTTATAATTATAGGTTGCATAAATAAATTTTGAGCTCAACTTTGCTGTCATTACTGAAGTGTGTCTATAACCAATCTCGTCCATCAATCATGCTAACACTGAATCAAAGGGGCCTTCGTTCACATTAGTCGTAACGGGACCCAACAATGGTCACAATATCAACAGAATTGAATGACATAGATTATGATGTGGATGTGTAGCATGGAAATGCAATGTTTTGAAAACCGGACCGGACCGGGCGGTCCGACCGGTTCAACCGCGAACCGCCTCCGTGTCCGGTCCGGTTAGATGTAAAAACCCAAAAAGCTCAAAAACCCGGGTCAATTATCAAAAATCCGGTTCGACCGGTAAGAACCGGGAAACCCGGAAACCAATTCGAGAACCGGGTTTCGCTCGAAATGGCCGGATCTGCACAGTTGGTCGTCTGAAGTGACTGAATCTTGTCGGAGAAGGCTGGGATTGAACGGATCTGGGTCACATGTGACCCAATCCAAGTGTTGGTTGCCATATAAAGAAGAAAGAATAAACCGACGAAGAAGAAAGAAGGAAGAAGAAAATAAAAAAAAAGAAGAAAAGAAGTAAGGAAGAGGAGGAGATGGGATGCTCTGTGAGCTCTGTGAAAACCGACGAGGAAGTAGTAGCAGAAGGAAGAAGGAGAGAGGGGAGAGGAGAGAGAGAGGGGGATTGATTTTTTTTCTTCTTTTTTTCTAGAAAAACGTGAATTGAGTCAAGTAGATTGGGAAAGAAAATAAAAAAATATATATTATATTTTAGATATTAAATTAATAAAATAATTATATTAAAAAAAAAAGTAAAAACGCGGTTGGACCTCGGTTGAACCGGTCCAACCATGACCCAGTTACGTGTCCGGTTCGATGTCCGGTCCGGTTTTCAAAACATTGTGGAAATGTCATGCAATGTGACCTTAACATACCTATTTCCAATTGGTCCTCCTTAACGAGATCAAACCTTAACAAATCAGAGTGTGAATAAACCAAAACCTTATTTCTGCAGAAATTATCCTAAGAGTATCCTTAATCCGAATTAACCCAAAAAATTGTGTCTACGCCAAAATAACACATTTATTATAAACTCCCACTAAAACCGAATATCCTTAAATAATATGACACCCATACGAGCAATATGCTCATGAGACCTTTTGGGTGACATCCTTAGTGTGTACACATAATGGAGTTTATATCGACGTATTTTATAGACACCTATCCACTCTGTATATTACAAAATAAGATGCTTTTATAAACTGGTTACCGTAGTTAAAAGAGTTTTGGTGTTGGCTAAACACTCTTACTTAAATTCTCTTTTAAATAGGTATACATTAAATGGATCTATAATTTACAAGCATCATACAAACTCGAAATCAAAAAATCAAATGATCTCCCAAATGAACTGATTTCGATAAATGAGCATAAATGACCTTATATTCTCTATAATTATTGTATAACCCTTTTGTTCCTTTTCAAAGATCCACTTTAAAGAGTTATTAAATATCTGTCAAACTTTATGTACGATTTAGCCGAATGCGTACATACCGAAGTATGCATATAATTTCCCAAAGCTGACGCCATAGGGAACCTTTTGCATTCTTCTTTACCGTAAGATCTTTATTGGGCATTGAGTGAGATGTGCATCATTATCTCCCACATATCACATGGTATATACAAACATTAACTTTATTTACCTCACAAATATGAGATAATCATTATGAGTTGTAACACCTTTTAGGGAATCCTAAAACTCTAAAATAGAGTCCGTATTGAGTGAAACTCTAGGTGATTAGACTTTGTTTATAACTTT
Source organism: Erythranthe guttata (assembly GCF_056151865.1). Lineage (NCBI taxonomy): Eukaryota > Viridiplantae > Streptophyta > Magnoliopsida > Lamiales > Phrymaceae > Erythranthe > Erythranthe guttata. Next base: position 10,142,338 of record NC_142541.1, read on the forward strand.
TTTCAACATTGTCTATTAAAATCAAACGGTCTCAAACATACATTTGTGACCAAATGATTTCACACTTTTGACAATTGATAAGATCTTAAATGTCATTACCATCTTAAGTTTAACTCAATTTAATACTGTATTCTCTTAAGGTTGTTGAGTTTATCTTTAAGGAGCAATTTCCTTTATGTGGGACAAGAAATTATTTTTATTATTGTCTATAGCAACAAAATGAGAAAAATAAAATCTCTCTTTCATAAACAATGAGTATAACCCTTTTCCCCCCTTAAACTCAATATCCTTAAGAGATCTTATACATCCCGTCTTTAAAACCATATGTTGCAGTCTTTAGTGCTTCTCTTAAGATTAGAAGCAAAACCTTACTTGTCATTTGACATACTTTGGAGACTCATATCTTTAAATAACAGATAAAGCGGACATGATTCTGTTACTTTTGGAAAATCTATTATGATGTCTCTACTGCAACAATGTGTCATTCTATGAGATAGTAGTTAACTGCGTACTTTTAGTCTTTTCTCGTCTATGTCATTTTATTCCTACACATAGTCAAACATGAGCTGACAAAGAATTCAGTTATCCTTTAGGTTTTGAAACAAACCTTATGTTGACTATAGATATAGAAAGAAAAATCAAACCATATGCACTTTAAAGTTAATAAATCGTAACTTTAGTGCTTAAGCCGAAAGTGAGATTAGACTAATACTGAATGTACTCCTTTATATTTCTTTTCTTTTATTAATAATGAAACAAGATTAGTCAAAACTATACTTGATTCAAACTTCTCATTTTAATAATAAAACGTATCAAAAAAGTGCCTTAAGAAATATTCTAGTGCTTGCCCTATCAATCTTGATGCCGCTAAAGATTTCTTAAATAGTGCACCAAATGATCTTAATACTTATAATTAGAACGATCATATTCTTTAAGTCCCTTTTATCTTAACCTTAAGGAAACTTTAATTCCGAAAAAACTAGTTGTTCGTTCTATTTAAAAGGTAAAATCAAGATCTGTGCACCCTAAATAATAAGTAAATTGTGCTATAACGCACAAGAACCAAAATTAACTTTGACAGATAATACAGAAGCGGAAGCATGAACTAAATAGAGAACATATTCAAGAAGACATGCTCACAACTACTATTATGTCATAAAAATATCAAATTGAATCTATGTATGTATGACATAATTAAACGGAATTGGGTTCATTTATCATAAAATACCTAGCCCAATGTTAACTTGACGTTGTGGACGACTCGTTAACTTTTAAGCGGGAACTTTTTATAAATAAATATTGACGGTAAACTATCGTGTCAAACAATAAATCTACCTTAGGGCCAATTTACAGTTCACATGAAATTCTAATAACCGTCACATATTTATTATATATCAACCACAAATTCAAATAAAGGTATATTCCATCTCAAGATATCGGGCACTCCATTAATAACTTATCTTTGGACAATGATATTAACTTGTAAGTGATATCTTGGTGTAGTAATCAAACACTGACAATAAGAGCACATCAAATAATAATTCTACCTTAGGGCCAAACTATTATTCACATGCAAAACACCAAATAATCGCCACGTGTTTACCACCACAATATGCACATGCAATTCAGCAAAGTATTGGCCTTCCTTAAGGCCGACACAATACCCACATTATTACATGCACAAAACCTTTTGTATTTTAAAATAAATTAAGTTTCACAGGAGAGCTCACTTAGGCGAGATGCTGCTTCTCTTAATTCAAATCAAAATACATAAACCAAACCAATATTTGAATTTTAACTGAATTTAAGCCTTTAGACTTTCTCAAAAAAAACAAATTTAGTCAGAGGCCTAATTAAATTACCTTATGAACCCAAATCCCACGTTATTTAGATTTAAAGTCAAAATAAAGTCAACTAGAAATCTTCACTTTATAACCCAAAGATGAACCTAAATCATAAATCGTAACATTCATATTTGTTTGAATTTGAGATTAAAATAAAATGAGCTCATAAATTCAACCTTATTAGATTTAAAGCCAACAACAAATTTCGGACAAATAAATCCATATACTTATGAATTTTCACAAAACAATAAAGACTCAAAGTTACAATAAAGTCACGAGTCTACGTGCCAAATATCGATTGGGTCAAAGCTTATTGAGTTATACATGATAACCCATACATATATTGACAAACAACCATTACTTTAATGAGTCAAAACCTATTGAATTATAATAATTCATATCCATAATTTGACTAATTAATCCAAATTTCAATCCAAGAAGACCCGAACTTTAGAAATCTGAAATTCCCCAAAATAAAATGCCTCAGGAAACTAAAATTGAAATTCAAACTGAATCTCACTTTATTGACCAAACAAGTTCTTAAAGAGAATTAAAAATAATTCACTTATTCGTTTGATTCTTCATAAAACATAAATTTCAAGTGGCCCCAAAAAACCTTAAATTAACTTTTTATTCCTTAAAAAATTGCCCTTGCCCAAAACCAGAAAATCTTTCAACTTAAAGGACTGAATTGAAATTTTGAAAGAAAGCCTTTGAGTGAAAAGGGATCTAATATTCAGAAATACTTAATTTGGGGGTTAAAAAATATATTTTCTGAATGTTTATCACAGTTTTGAGAGAAACTTTAAAGCTGGGGACTGAAATGCACTTTTCGAAAGCTTTGAGGGCTGTAATACAGATTTTACATTATTTAAAATCGACCCCGGCTCAAAATCAGGAATAACCAAAATATGGGCCAAATTGAAATAATGCTAAATATCTCAAACTTAAACTAGGGGACCAAATTTGAAATTACAGAAACCCTAAATCTGGGGTTAAATTGTAATTTCCCAAAATTCCATTCTACCCAATTTTCTTTCTTCAGACCCGCCGCCACCACCATGACTGTAACCTAAGCAACACCACCGCCGAAAACACACAACTCACAGTTTCTCTCCGTCGGCCACTAAAGATCCCTTATTAGCGAATCCCCGCCGCCAAGAATTGCGAAGGACAATGACTTGCGTTCGCTATATAAATCTTGCGACCGTGAATCACAGCCGAATGGCCGCCGGCTGAACTGTATTTTAGAGGACCTAAATTTTGCTGTGGTGGTGGTGGAACCATAGGGTGCCGAAGGATGGCTTGGCCGGAAAACCAAATCAGCCGCCATTGATTTACCATTGCGAATTGGAATTTCAGATTTTGCCGTAAAACTTAATTCTTCAATCTTAATTCAATTCATGAGAATTGACTGAACCATAAAAACTTATATCCAAAACGGAATCAATCAATTTCAAATAATTGAATTGTATATCAGATTCGATTCGCATAAAGAGACAGAGACTAAAATCAGATATGCAATCCAGAAATTAAAACGCATTTAAGATTCAATACTAGCCTAATTTCAGATTCAATGTCCGACCAAAATTCTTACATCTTAATTCAGGATTACATAACACAATTATGGATTCAGATATCGATAACAATTTACATAATCAAATCCATAAAATCATATCTCATATAACACCTAAATCCCCGATGATTCAAACATGGTCGGCTCTGATACCACTTGTTGGAATAAACTTGAATAAATTCCATGGAACCGTCATGCCGAATCATCAAGAATATTGTGCATAAACATAAATTGGAAGCCTACCTTACTCCGGTGGAATTGATATAAAACGATCATCGATCTTCCAGATCATAGATCATCATGTACATCCGAAACCCGAGAACCCTTTAGACTTCTCTTCGTTTTCTGTATGTCGATGGTACATAGAGAATGGAATTCGTACATGTGACCCGGGGACCATGACCAATATATATAGATAACCTAATGGGCTATCTTGTGTAATTTTATTTTAGCCCATCACTATAATAAAATTACCCTAATGTCTCTACACATTAAAGGCCCACACCCTATTAGACACATTAAAGCCCAATCTAGAAAAACTTTAGTCGATCACTTTAACGGGCTTAATCTTACGTGACAGTCTTGCAACACATAATATTTCACATATAAGTCCAACGTTGGATTAATGATCCAACACAGTGAACTCATCTCTATGAGCACCCACTGAAGTATGCCGATGTCACAACACCGATTACTGATGAGACGTAGTATACATACGTTGAGTGATAGTCTCTAATGGAAAAGGTCGGTATCCTCATTGATGGTGTAACCCGTTGACTAGGAACTTTGATTAACAGTTATATTACTTAACTAAATATATCATGATCAACGAGATCAATTATAAGTAATTTAGACATATCAACCTATCTCTCGACATTTTCTTCGGTTTTCGCCAGTTCTTCGCGGGAAGCTTCGACTCGGGTTTTGACTCGGGTTTTTCATAACATGAAAAAAATATAATATAAGCATCCATTAATTCATGTATGTCCGGACTAGTGAACTGCATAATTGAATCAAGGCACAAATAATAAACATGAAAAAAAGAACATATCTCCAGAAGTCTCCAGCGGAGGAGAAGGTGTACATAGGTCGAATTGAGCTTCCCCATGCCGCATGTTTCTACAGGAAGGATTGTGAAAGTAAATTTCCATGAATGCTCCAGCGGTAGCCTTGGTGGCGGCGTTGCCATCACTTTCGCGTCATTATTCAGATCACCACCAACGATCTCCCCTTCCTTCGCCTTTGGGGAAGGAAATAGACGATAGAATGGGATAATAGGGTTTGATGGTTTAAATTAAGGAAATCATACTGGAATTACATTATTTAAGTTTGATTAAAATGTTTTGACTTTATCTTAAAAAGAGAAAATAATATGGACCCATACTAACTGTACAATGCATACGAGGAGGTTTGTCAAATTATCCTTTTATAAAATTGTAATAAAAGAAATATATAAAACAAGTTCAAACATGTAGGAAGGAATGGGGCGAATATCACTATATTAAATGATTAGGATATTTAAGATCATAAATTTAAGGACAAAAAAAAAAAAACATGTATTAGAAAAGAAGACCTGTAATATTTCTCTCCTCCATTCTCAAAACTCTAGTTGCTAAACCCTAACCACACCGCCCATGGATTCGCCGCCACCTCCGGTGAATATTCCGCCAGAGGTAATTGTGGAACAGTCAGGCAGGGAGGCATGGACTGATTGACACCGGTGATCAATGACCATACTCCATACACCTCAACATGTTTGCAGAACTTTTGCTTCGGTTATTTCTCCTCCAACTCATAACTCTAGAAATTAAATACACCTACAAAACTATAACTGATATGGTTAACAAATATATTGTTGCAGTGTATTTGCATATCATGCGGGGATAGCTCAGTTGGGAGAGCGTCAGACTGAAGATCTGAAGGTCGCGTGTTCGATCCACGCTCACCGCAAATTTATTAGTTTTTCTAATTTAAATTCAGAATTCTTTTGCCATTTTATAATATTATATAGCTTATTTGATTTTTTTTTAATTCATTTTGCAGTAAATATGTGATCTTATAAATGATTTTTTTTTAAATCAAGGATTGAAACTTATTATTTTATAATTTATATTGTAATATTTATGTATTCATAATAGGCGGCGACTATATGCAATCACAAAAAATACTTAGTGGAAGACCAAATCTAATTTTTCACCAAATGAATTACTAAAAGATTATTAGAGCAACTCCAATGGGGAGATATTAAAATGGAACATTAAATATTCATTTGATACTTGATATAATACTTTGATACTTCTTGAAAAAAAATTCACTCCAACCACGAGTATCAAATAGATTATCAAATTTTAAATATATGAATAATTATTTTTTTAAATGCCACGTGTCAAATTGTGATAGGTTAATATCGAAGACACGAGCCCAATGGGCCTACAAATTATTTACCTACTGGGCCACGAGCCCAATATCGAAGACACTATCACCGAAGCCCAATCACCTTCAAGTAAGGTTTGGGCCCGACAATCTCAACTAAGCTATAAATAAACGTTTGAACTCATTCCTCAAGGTACGTCCTATTAACTGAGCAATACTATTAACTGTATTCTCTGGACTATTTCCTCTATCAGCACGTCTGACTTGAGCGTCGGAGGGGTTTCCGCCGGATCAACCCCCGGCCTAATTTACGTGTTCTATGATCGCAGGTACCTCAGGATCATCAAGTTGTCAAGCTACTGATCCGTTTTGCTCTCCCAGTTCATTTTCTACACTACCCCAGGTGATCTAAGTAATTAACATCATCAATAATAGATTTATATCGCCCGCGTTTGGAATTACATAAGTACTCTTATTTACTCGTTTTTGTCTTATTAAATTATTTCTAGGGATGATTTGTTAAACATCTGTGATCGTTAATTTTCTTTCAATTTAGGACAAACCAACTTTTGTAATTTGCTAAAAGTCATTTATTATTTATACCCACCTACACCGCTACACTCCGTCAAATCTGCTCCATCCCCGCTCTATTCCGCTACCATCATCGAAGCTTCGCCACACAACCACACACATGTACATACACATAATCACCACCACACACGCACGCACATACAAATTTGGTTACATTTATTCATCTCCTTTGTAACCTAAGAACCATGGAAACCAAAACGGAAAAATATGTAGAATTGTTTGGTGATGGTAATGGTAATGGTAATGTTGGTGGTAATGTACACACGGGAGCTTAAAGTTTTTTCTTCAGCTTATATTAACTAAGTTGTTGAACTAAGCTATCTAAATAAACTTTCTAAGCTGTCTAACTTCAAAGTAAACTTTACATGAAAAACACGTAATTTAACAATATTTGCATTAGTTAGTACTGTTGTTCCCGATACATAAAACGGGTAGTGATTTAGTAAAATGATCAAATAAATTAGTCGAAATACGAAAAGATTAGCCGAGACGAGAAAACTCTTTCCTTAAGACAATATTGCCTCGCTACGGTGCTTACGGTTATTTGGCAAGCGTCTTCCAAGATAAAACGGCTAACTCGGCATATGAGCACTCAAAATCCCGAGTACAACGAATGTTACTTTGTGTCTCAAACTCTCGAATCGAATACGGACGAAAATAATCTACGAAGAATATTTCCGGACTAAAGAAGGAAGAAGTCCATAGAACAAAGTTATGGGATTGAATTAATTTTTATGTTAAATCAAACATGTGGAGTTTCTATTTATAAGTTTCCAATGGTTGTGATTAATGAACACAACCTTTAGGAAATTAAATAAGTGAAGAGGTGTGGCCACGTACACCTCTTTATATTGTCACACTTATTTGATCAAATAGGTGCCTAAATTTTTTATTTTTTTTATTTTCATTCAAAAAATAATTTTATTTTATTAAATAAAATTCCCAACACGTACAAGTGTACATGCATTGGTTAGGGCTTTAGAAAGGATGGCGGTAAGAGAAGAAATATTGGGTGAAGTGCTTAAAGTGGTATTTGGTAATTCACAAGATTTGCTTTGGTACAAGGAAATGGATTTTGATCTTTAATTTATTTTTATTAAATATTTAAACATCTTGATAGAACTTAAAAGTGAATTTTAGATGGAAAAATATAAGATATTAAAATGGATGAACATATAAGATATGCCATAATTGAGGTAGTTAATAAAATTATTTTCTTTAAATCCAGGAATTTAGGTCTTGAGAACTCATGAAAATGAGTAGTCAAAAATACTTTAATAGAAGATGAATTAGCATAAATAAGCTTACATAAATTTGCATTAAAATCGTGTTAATTTGCAAACCTGAATATCCCGGGCAGTAGTAAGCTTGTGGTCAGAAGGGGTTTTACCCTCCATTTTTATTATTATTATTATTATTATTATTATTATTTCTTTTTTAATTAGGGTGCTAGGATTTTCATTTCAATTAATTTATACCGGCCGGATTCAACAGAAATGGCAAATTAATTTGGTTCTATATGTATGTGCGTGTGAGAGATAAAGAGAGAATGATAAAACATGGGGCCCATAATTTTTTAGAGTTGAAAAGACCAAAAAATTCTTACATTAAGAATGAGCATTGCGCGTACGCCGAAAAGTGAGAAGATTCGTTAGAATATTATCCTTAGGTGGCTATGTGCGTCAAGAAAACGGGTTTGGGTGTGCCCGTGCAACATTTTTTTAGTTAAGGTGGCAAAATGCAAAAACGGGTCACATGCTATTAACCCTAAGAATTAACTATAATTATATCATACCAATTTACTTAAACAACATGCGGGGATAGCTCAGTTGGGAGAGCGTCAGACTGAAGATCTGAAGGTCGCGTGTTCGATCCACGCTCACCGCATTTGTTTTGTAAAATAAATGTCCTTCATTTTTTTTGAGAACAAATAAATGTTCTTAATTAATTGAATAATAAAGGATAATTCATTTTTTCTTAATTTTTTTTGGGGTGCAAAAAAAAAAAAAATTTAATTGTTATTTTCTTGAACATCCAACCTAATTTCGAACGCACAAAGTAAAAAAAAAAATCACACTTGGTAATTGAATTTTTTTATATTTTCTTACAAAATCAAATCAAATAAACTTTTATCACTAAATTATTCGATTGATAGATCTTTGATTGTAATTGGTGGAAATATTAGATAGAAATATTTGGAAGAAAATATGATTTTCAGATAACTTGATAACGAAAGAGCTGAAATGTTTTCTTTTTCATAAAATATATTTTGTGATAAAAAATATAATTTTTAAATATTTGGAAGCAAATATGATTTTCAGATAACTTGATAACGAAAGAGCTGAAATGTTTTCTTTTTCATAAAATATATTTTGTGATAAAAAATATAATTTTTAAATACCACTAAAAATATTAAATTACCTTTATTAGCTTTAAAAACTTATATGAAAGTGCATTATGCATAATATGTTGTGTTTTGAGGGTGCAAAATGCTATTAATTTGGTTCAAGAATACAAAATGTCAAAATGATATATTTCAAGAGTGCAAAGTGAGATTAAGTGGTAGAAAATTTGTGTGTCCTAATTTTAAGACCATCAGTGGAGGTTTCCTTCTTTTATCCTTTTTTTCCTTTTTTTTTTTTAATAAAATTTAAGTATTGGATTACATTCAACTAAGAGGGCGTTTTGGCTAAGCTTATTTTAAACAGCTGATAAGCTCTTACGTCTGATAAGATGTTTTAAGAGCTGATAAGCTGTTACATCTTATTCTTATGATTAGTTTTTAGAGTGTTTGGATAATCAACTTATTTCCTATTTTTACTCAATATAAGATCTTAAATAAAAAGGTGGGGTAGAGGTATTTTTTTTAAAAGATCTTATTTGCTCTCCAACAGCTTATTTTAAAAAAATAAGATCTTTTTTAAAAAAATTACCAAACACTTTGGAAGAGCTTATAAGCTCTAAAACATCTTATAAGCTCCTTTTAACATCTTATAAGCTCCTTTTAACATCTTCTTTTATCAAAATATTGGGTGGATAATGTGACTTATTTTTAATAAATATTTATCGCCGGAGTTTGGAAATGTTTGAGTACTCTTGAATTACTCGTTAGAGCAACACTAATGAAATTATTAAATGAGTTATCAAATCTCTTAACTATCACTTAATTTTTAATTTTTTTAAAAGTTTTGTTCTCCAAAGGGATTATTCAAATGGGTTTGTATTTTGATATTTCAGCTTTTTTAATCTAAAAATACTTCATGCGGATTGAGTTACCAAATAAAATAACTACCTAACCAACCATTCACAAATTGACATGTGGCAATCAGGGCCGGTCCGGCGTATCTTGGGGCCCTGGGCAAAACAAAAAATTGTGCCCCTAAATAGGGGTTCGATACCTAAAAATATATAATAATAAAAGGTTCGGCACAACATCCCCAATTTTTTTGAAAAATATATATGTATATATAAACATATTTAATAATAAAAGTATAAAATTGGAACGATACAGAGAATATTAGCATGGCACCAGCGGAAGGATGACACCCATTAATCGAGATATGGTTCAAATTTTATAGTAATCAAGTATTTTAATGAAGCTCCATCATGAAATATTGTTTCTTGTAGCCAACAAAAATGAATAAAATTATATTAGAAAACGCGTGGCTCCAAGTCGCGGCTCATTTCTCATCCTCGAGTCGCGCGGCTTGGTCTACTGGCTCCTCAGCCAAATCTCCAGCTAACCCTAATCACGTGCCAACGGAACGCGCGATTTCTTCCTCCGGTGCAATTTTTGTACTGGAACTCGACCCAATCACCTTCCCTACGGTTCCAAACGTCATCTCGTTCCCTCCAATCAACTTTCGTAATATAATTTTCAACTGTTTCACCTTCCCTGCTTCGATCATATAAATTATTTTATCTGACGACCCTCTCAGCCAGATAATATATTCTTTTCTACAACCGAGTATATGAAGAAAAATAAATAAAGTACGGGGATAAAAAATTGATTACTCACCCATATTTATTCCACGCGAATCTTGAAGCTTCTCCCTATTGACTTCAAAATAAATAGGGGTCTTAAGAGATAGGTCTCTGGTGACAAAACTAAATAGAACTAAATGACAACCCCAACTAAACATTTACTTCACATCCTTTATTAAATTCATTCCAAAAATGCCCTTTCACTCATTTTTATTTTATTGTTTTTTACTTTATCATTTTTTACATTATTATAAACAAATTATTTTTTTCCGTTTTTTTGATTTGAAAATTATGATTTTTTTTCATTTTTATTAAAAAATAAAGCAGATTTTAATAACTACTATGGTGTACTATGATATACTATGGTACACTGTTGTATTATAGATTAAAGTATTATTAAAAAAAATCATTTCTTCTTCATAATATTGAAAAATACAAAAACAACGTGTTTTTCGTTTTTTTAAATTCAAATTACATTTTTTTTAATTTTTTTAATTTAATCTATCTTTTTCCAATATTGTAGTAGACTATAGTATACTGCGGTGTACTATGATCTACTACGGTGTACTACAAAACCCTAGCAGCCAACAACACAAATCTCACCAACCCTAGCCGTCAAACCCTTGCCGCCTACCTTCGCAGGCGTCGCAACCATAGTCAACTACAGACATTGAGAAAACTTAGATTTACCATTTTTAACCCAATCAAACAAAATCTCTTGAAGATCAAGAAAATCAGAGGCAATTAGTAAAGAATATACTTTCAATTAAATTTCCACCATAACCACATCCTCACTGCTTCATCGACCTCCACAGCCCCCACCACGGCCGCCACAACCACCATAGCGGGACAGCCCCCATCGCCATCGACCTCCTCCACAGCCCCAACCACGGCCGCTACAACCACCATAGCGGGACAGCCCCGTCCCCGCCTCAACCACTATGGCGGGACAGTCCCCGGCTCGCATCGACTATCAAAGCCCCCTGCCGCCACCTCCACCACCACGACCCCCCGCTGCCGCCTCGTGCACCACAGCCCTTTGCCTTGTGCTACAACTGGAGAAGAAAGCAAGAGAGATATAGAGATGGATAGGTGATAGAGAAAAAAACGAGAGAGAACGTCTGAGAGGGAGAGGGAACGTGTGAGAGAGAGAACGGAGAGAATACCGAAAGAATAAAATAAATCTGAATAAAAGAAACGTGAATATATATAGGTTAGAAGATTTAGGGTATAAGGGCAAGATTGGGATATAAAAGAAATTAGGGATGTGGCTCATATATTATTTCAAATTAATGATTTAATTAAAAGAATGAATTTGGACTTGTCATTTAGTTCAAATTAGGTTTAGTTTGAGGGACTCCTAGCATATTACCCCAAATAAATAACTTACTCCAAAAAAATTATATTTAAGCACCTTAAATGTAAATCCACCTACCAGTCCAGACTGCAAAATAATAATAAAATTTTATTATTATCTCTTCGTCCATGACACAAACATGAAAATCAGAATACAAGTCTACTCTCGACACGATCCGGCACCTCTCTCAACTTCGCTCCCACATCAATTCGAAAGTGGGGGCTTAATGATATGCCTATTGACCCAGCCCAATAGACCCATATTTACTGGGCCACAAGCCCAGTTCAAAGCTATTTCTACAGAGGCTCAATCACATTCAAATAAGGTCGGGTCTGATAAATTGATCTTGACCCAATCAATGAAGTATAAATAGAAATTAAATTCATTTAAGTAAGGTAAGTTTTGATTATTCAATTATAGTATTTAAACAAGTATTATAATTTTAAAATTGTCAAATTAGATATATTTCATTTTCATCCCTAAGGTTTTGAAGGGCAATGTGGGCATTAAGTAAAATATATTTGATTTTGGCATTGAAATTGAATTTGAAGGATGACATTGAAGCAAATTAGAGCCTGAGGGAAAAATTTAATTTTGACTGTAAACATCAAGGAGGAAACTAAATTTTACCCCAGTTACATAAAGGTTTCCTACTATGGGCTTTGAAGCAAGGCCTTCTTATCAAAATCTTGGGCCATATATTAGGGAATCAAGCGGAGTGAGAAATGCTCATGAACATTTTGATCTTCATAACGACACTCGTCATTATGATATTAATGATGACGAGGATCTTTTCGGAGATGCACATTGGCCAAATGTTCGGAGTAACTCCGAACCATCCGACCATGAAGACGATGATGAGAGTGATGAAGAGAACAATGATGAGAATATCGAAGTCGTTGATGGCGTTGTACATACATTATCGTATACTAGGGCAGAAATTCCGTCAACTCCCTAAGTTCATGTCAACATTCCATCATTCGCAGAACCTCTTATCAGTTTTATGGTCACATTCGTTCTACTATATGTGATTTCCTGAAATCAGGGCCGATTCCCTTGATGTTCCGTCGGGTATGTGGTCAGCAAAAGTATTCTTGAAAAAGGGATGTTTTTTTTTATAGTAAAGCACGTGTCATTTCAATCGTAAGAGGCCACTCCATTCGATTTGGCAAAAGAGAGTTTAGAGTTAATAAAAGTACGAAAAGAACTTGAAAAGTTATCTGCAAACATGACATTGAAGATAAACCTTGCATGTGGAAGCTAAGAGCATCGTGAATTGGGGATAAAGGACAATTAAAATTGGGATCTACGATGGCGACCATAGTTACGGTATGCAAGGAATGAGTCTTTTCCGTTGATGTTATTGAAACATTTAGAGGATCTTGATGTTGTTAGTACCTATTGTTGGGGTAGTTGTAATATATCAATCATCTACCACGAGTTATGCAAAACATCTAAGCCAGGTGCAAAAGAAATTAGTGGTCCTCTTCAATTATTACATATAACATATAAATTATTTATATAATGTATTTCATTAACCCATTTATTTGCAATTAATATTCTAAGAATTGTCTACTTTTGTATTTTTTAACAGATATGGGCATGGACGCAGATTCCTCCATCAAGGCACATACCATCTTTGGAAAATTGGTGCACGATACTTGAGTATGCTGGTTATGAGTTTCCCATATCGTCTTACGGTGCATGGTAATAGTTTCAAGTTTTATTACAAAATTTATGATAAAGTTCTTGTGCATTATCTTCATTGTTGTGTTTAGTCTGATATATAATAATACATCGCAGGTGGACCAACCATGTCAGCTTCACATGTTCTTCATATTTTTAGGATGATGTTGGATCAAAGTCTCCCAGATCAGTTCATATGGATGCCATATTCTATGGATGATCACGAGTATCAGTTTGCTGGTGAACTGACGAGCTGCTGTTATGGTATATGGAGATCGAGAGACCCCCTTGTTATGCTACACAGTTGTTGAGATGCATCGATGATATAGAGTAGTACGTCAGTTCGGGATGGTACAACCCATACCTAAACCTCCTAAAAATTCCGCCAGATTTCCAGAGGCATATTCATGTTAACCGTACATGTGCTACCAACCGAAGTTGGAGTCTTACAATATGTTATTGTTTGGGATAATAAAGTGAATTACATTATTGATTATCCATATTACAGTGGCCGTCCTGCTACCGAAGAGGGTTATTTTGAGTGGTATGAACTGCACACGCATCATTTCATATTACTGGTTACCCGAGCTGACTGTTCATGATTTCAAGTTGGAGGTCAGATTTCAATGGATACAGTGGTACGTATTCAAATTTATTTATTATATAATTTTTTTTATTGTATAATTTTTATTTATTATATCTTGTCAAAATAAAATATTTCCTATTACTTATTTTAGATTCAGCATCTTCGATCTTTGATTATTTATGTCGATGGGGGAGACATTCCACATGATGGTTATCGTTCACATCTACCGACGCTCAAAACCTGTCTTAACGGCTTGAAGTGTCGATACGGGCCTTCAGATATGCCTCAGACTCAGACTCAAATACCACTGTCTCAGATACCTTAGTCATAGACTCAAATACCTCCATGTTTACGGAAATGCACGACTGGGAGGCAGGAACTCCTTCTCATATCCGGCATTCGATGATTACACACATCCTAGATCTTACGAACATCCAGCTGGTATGTTTAGTCTCTTTGATTTTATTTTTAATACTATCTACAACTGTGAGTATAAGTGTTATACTTCCGATGCCGATCATACACCCCATACCCCTACTATAATCCGAATTATGAATCCGGAAGACCTAGTTTATTTGGGGTCTTCGCATTAGTTTACGTCTGCATCGCAAATAGTAAATCATTACATGACACCTACTTCTTATTTTCAGTCCATACATTCATTGAGTGATAACGAAAATGATGAGGATGAATAAGTTGATAAAGGGACATGATTAGAAGGCCTCCGAGATGTGGCACCGGAGGTCACCGTTATTGGTGATATTATTATTGTATATTATGTTGTTTAATTATTAAAAAAATTTAGTATTTTAGTTATTCAATCAAAACAATGTAAATAAACAAAAACGATTTAGAGAAAACAAATTCCTAAGAATTAGACATATATTATTTTTATTTATTAAATATCAATTTTACAAAAGTAATATAAATAAGAAAATAATTATTTATTTATACCCTTTCCAAGGAAATATTAATTATTTTTTATGTTAATTAATTAAATTTTGTATTATTTTATACTTATTTATTAAACAAATTACATAAATAAATGAGGGACAAAATATAAATTACAACACATATTTTACTAAAACTAGTACTTCACCCGTGCGTTGCACAAGATATTCATCATAAAAATAAATATTTGATTGAAAACAAGATCCTCGAAATAGTAAGATCAATGATATGCAATACAAATTAGTAGAAAAGTAAAAGAAAATAAAAAATATATTCTAATTTGTGTAAGTAACGAATATCAGTATCAGTACCAGTACCAGTACCAGTACCAGTACCAGTACCAGTACCAATATGAATACAAATACTAATATCATTACCGTTACCATTACCATCACCAATATTAATACCATTACCATGACCATTACCATTGTTGTTACCGTCACCAATACCATTACCATTGCCATTATCATTATCAATACCAATCATTACCATTACTATTACTAATGCTAATACTAATACTAATATGATAATAATAATTAATACTATTAATATCAGTGTTAGTAATCCCAATGTTATTGCTAATCATAATCATGGTATTAACTCTAATCTTAATTCTAATACTAATCTCAATCATTGTTCTAATCCAAATTGTAATTCTAATGGTAATGCTAATCTTAATCTCAATATTAATTCTAATCATAATCTTAATCCTAATAATAATATGAATCATAATTTCAATCCCTATAGAAATGCAAATATGCTAATGCTAATGGTAATCTTAATACCAGTCTTTATATACTAATGCTAATGGTAATGCAAATCCTAATTCTAATTATAATTCTAATCATAATGCTGATATTAATACTAATTCTAATTATAATGCTAATCTGAATACTAATATTTAATATCAATTCTAATATGCTAATACTAATTTTAATCTTAATCATAATCATAATACTAATACTAATACTAATACTAATACTAATACTAATACTAATACTAATACTAATACTAATACTAATACTAATACTAAGTAATACTAATACTAATACTAATACTAATATGCTAATGCTAATGCTAATACTAATCCTAATATACTAATACTATTACTAATATTAATTCTCTAATGTTAATATTAATATACACATGCTAATACCATTACTAATACTAAGATACTAATACTAATACTAATGTACTAATACTAATATACTAATAATACGAATCATAATTCTAATCATTATAGAAATGGAGATATGCTAATGCTAACACTAATTTTAATACTATTCCTAATATGCTAATGCTAAGGGCAATGCTAATGCTAATGTTAATGCTAATTTTCAATAATAATTCTAATCATAATGCTAATACTAATATGCATCATAATCATAATGCTAATATTCATACTAATATTAAATGTACTATGCTAACGGCAATACTAATGCTAATCATAACCTTAATCCTAATGCTAATACAAATATTAATATTAATAATAATACTAAACTAATACTTATATACTAATGCTAATGCAAATACTAATGGTAATCCTAATATACTAATGCTAACCCTAATATACTAATGATAATGTTAATCCTAATATACTAATTCTAATCTTAATATACCAATGCTAATTATAATTCTAATTCTACTGCTGCTGCAATGCTAATGCTACTACTAATACTGATGCAACTCAAATAATAATACTAATATAATTATGACCGAAAATGAAGGGTAAATAAAAAGTAATTATATGGAAATTATTAAACAAAAAATATTACAAACACAATAATAAACCATCTACCAATTATTACCAATAATAGAATTTTCTACCCCTTTAGATTTTGGAATAGTCTAAGAAACTATACAAAAATATAGTTGAAAACATTATTGATTTAGTTTGATGTGAGTAATTTGATTATGAGGAGTAATTAAAATTAGGGCATAAAGCTATCAAAAAATTTAGTAATTAATTTCATATATAAAAATGAATTGCATAAAATTAGGGGATATATATCCAACTAATAAAAATCTATAGCAATGAAACATACGTAGTGCCGAAAGTTGAAAAATGCGTACTAAAAAAAGTTTTACTTGATGTTTTAATATTGGGGCGTGCTAAATCCCACACTAAAATTTACTAAATCCTACACATAAATTAAAAATAAAATTCTCTCTCTTCTCATATTCTCTCTTATTTCTCTCTAAAATGATTTTATCCAACTCACTCAAAATTTATTAAATTTTTACGTAAATAATTATAAAAAATGAGTTCAATTTTATTTAATATTTATTCAATTTATTAAGCCTTTTTAATTATTCAAATTCATATCAATTCGATTTTTTCCTCAAATTCCAACTTTATTTTAGCTTGAACATGTGAAGATTTTTGTCAAATTCGAACTTGGAATGCTAGGGACGTTTTTAGTGTGTGAGTTTGTGAAAAAATAGGGGAAAAGAAGACGAGCGGAGACGGAGAAGAGAAGATTTTAGAGAGGGAATTATTTTTAGTTATGTGCATGATTTGGTAAAATTAGTGTGTGATTTAGCATTTCAGTTTAATATTTTATTTAAATTAAGCTTGAAAGGGGATCTAATTTGATAAAATATCGGATCCTACAACTATAAATCCCATTTCAATAAAAAACATTAAAATTTAAAATAAACGTGAGGAATATTAATGATATGTATTTGGATCGAGTGCGTGTTGAGGAAAATGTTTTGGAACAAAATAATGTGGATGATCGAGTGCTGAAAATTACGTATAATTATTAACACTGAAAGGCAATTACATATGATAATATGAAGTAGATCATCATATGAAGTAGTTTGATCAAGTGCTGCAAATTATATATAAATATTAAAACGGAAACATAATTGGATATGATAATATGAAATAGTTGGATCTAGTGTTGAAAATCAAATTGTTGTGGGAGATTATATAGCATTGAATATTACGTAATTATGGAAATATTTTAAAATTTTCAAAATTTGAATTTTAATATGAGCGCCAATCTAAAATTTTGAAATCACTGATTATATAATGAAATGATTTGATTTGATTTGAATTGATTTGAATTGATTTGGAAATAGTTAATCATGGCAGTTAATAAATATGTATTAAGTTAATTTGGAAATAATTAATTTTGTTTGAAAACTAATTGAGCCACCTAATCCGAGAAAAGTTAAGCCACAATAAAAGATATAATTTATCTTATTTTATGATGCATATAATATGAGAAAAAAATATAGGTAAGAAAAAATGTAAAAGTTATCATTATTTGATATATACATAATCCGGCACAAAAAGTAAAAAATAAAGTTGATTTGAATGAATCATATCTTAAAATAGAGATAATTGAATATATATATATATATATATATATATATATATATATATATATATATATATATATATATATATATATATATATATATATATATATATATATATATATATATATATATATATATATATATATATATATATATCATTGTTTTAGTTTTTTGAAAGAGAAAGAAATACTCATATGGAAATTTTTTCAATTGCAAAAAAATAATATTATATATTTTTCAGAAAAAAAAAAGAAAGAATAAATTTTATTGTACATTATTGTATTTTATTAATATATGATTATATATATTTTACGAAATGAAATAATGAAACAATAAAAATATTTATATGTTGTATTTTAAACAAATATAATTTATTGAATGCATATCCCGATATTCTATAATTATGAAAATTAAAAAAAAATTATTAAAATTAGTCGATTATTACAATGAAAAAAAATTCCTAAAATTTATTTGAATATTCATAAAAAATAGACGTTCAAACATATATATTTGAATATTCTTAATGTTAATGTAGTAATTTTTTTAAAAATATTAAGTTTGAAACATAAAATATAAAATTATAATGAATGTAAAATATGTAAACTATAAGAAAATAGAATAAAACTCCAAAACAACACCAATGAAGCAAAAGTACATAAATTGTTTGTCTTTATTATTTACAAAGAATATAAAAACATTCAAAAGATGATATATGTTAATTGTGGTGAAACTTGTACATACAACAATATTGTCCAATCCTCTTTTCAAAACCAAAGAAAAAAAAATCTTTGATTTCCAAGTTTCCACATGCAATACATGATTCAATGTCAAATTCTCTCATTTATGTTTGACAAAACAATAATCGATTTTTGGATAATGTTAAATATATAAGTCAGTTAAATTAAAAAACTAAATACAAACTTTTACAAAAAAAAAAAAAAAAATGAAATTACAAAAATTATATGCAAACCGTAACAATGTACCACATAGGACATAAGTTGGATTTGTAAACAACATCTGCAAGGATTACATAAAGAAAAAGTATTAGCATAGTTATTCAGTTAAATAAAAATATCTAATGAATTTGAACCATCTAAATTAAATTATAATACGATAAATGCATTAAATTAATCGAAAAAAAGTAACAAAAAAAACCAATAAGAGAAAACGAAAAACAAAACAACTCGAATGAAATGGGTGAAGAAGAATAGTGTAGGGTCAAATAAGTTGATGGGGGTTTATGTAGTTTTGATAAGTATATAGTAATTACGAAATATTTTGAATTCAAATTTCAAATGACATGATTATAGGTAATCATAGGTAGAAAAAAAAAGGGTAAGAAATCAAATCAATTCAATTCGAATGATTTGATTTCTAATGATTAGGAATTGATTTTAAAATATTAAACATAAATTTATTGAATATTTTCCTTAAACTAACTATATCAATTAAATATAATCATCTTAGATAGGTAAGAAATCAAATTTAATATCATAAAATATATATTCTGATTTTAGAAAATTTTAAAATAAATAAAACATACATGGTTTTTTTTTTTTGTCATTTTTTTTTGTATTTTAATAATAAAATTATAAATTCCATAATATATTATTAATATGTTAATTTGAAATCGAATTTTAATGCATTATTAAACAATACTAATATTTGTTTTTTAATAATTTTTTTATTGAATGGATATTCGGATATTCCAAAATATTGAAAATTAAAAAAAAAAAATTGTATTCTTTTATTTTAATATTTGAATATTAAAAAAATGGTTTTTTTCTTCTGAAAATTATTTGAATATTCGTAAAAAAATTGAGTATACTAAATTTTTTTAAAAAGACTCCCAATAAATATATTTTTAAATACTGGAAAAGTAAATAAGATTTTTTTATTTCGAATTTATAAAATATTAATTTTGGAAAGAATATATATATATATATATATATATATATATATATATATATATATATATATATATATATATATATATATATATATATATATATACACGTGGTAATTGTTTAAATGAGTGTACAAATGTTAAATAGGAAATAACTTAAATACATACCAAAATAAAATTGACAACTCACCAATTGAAAAATTCACCTCATTAATTGAACTCCAACTGAGCAATTTTGATAAATAATATCATCATTTGCCACATGCTCCTTTCAATTTATCAAACGGTCGAGCAATTGTTTAGCTCATAATCTTGCTAAGATTCAATGTAATGGGGTTAGGGAGAACTTTAATCTCCCATCTGCTTTAGCAGATATCGTTTAATAATATGCTTTTCTTTTCTTAAAAAAAAAAAACAAATCCTCTTTTTATATTATATATAGATTAAATTCCAGCCCAATAATAATGTTGCCACTAATAAACTTCACTTAATTATTACAATTTAACGAAAAAAATAATAATAATAATTCAGCACAATTAAACCTCACCTATCATAGTCGTTGAATTTAAAAGAAATTCCATCCTTAAATTGTGTGCCCTTGACTGACGCGTTGAATCGACATGTCAAAGATCGTCATTTGGAATGATGCCTTTTAAGAGCCATTGGATTTTGTAATTCGAACCTGGCCGTTCAATTGGATTGACAAAAATGAATAGAAGGACGTGTTAATAAGACGATATGTTATTTAATACAATATTTAATATATTATTTAAGTATTGTTTTAGTTAATAGTTTGTTATTAATTACTCCCTTCTTCCATTAATATTTGTCACTTTTACCATTTTTTTATATTTCAAATTATTTGTCATTTTACTATTCCAATGAATTATTAATTGCAATCTTTCAATTTTGCCCTTCCTCACTCATAATTAATTGAAATATAATTATTTAAAAATCAATTAATGGCATGGGCATTTTAGTGATTTACTATACTTTTTGCTACTATCTATGCATATTTATTGAGTTTCTTAATATGTGTGCAATTAACAAAATTGACAAATATTGAGGGAAGGAGGGAGTAATTAGATAGTATATTTAAGTTTATATATTACGTGTGTTTAGAGTTAGGATAGATATTAAGTATTTTATTAGTATAGACACCCGTGCAATTCTAGTTTAG
Organism: Erythranthe guttata; assembly: GCF_056151865.1. Classification (NCBI taxonomy): domain Eukaryota; kingdom Viridiplantae; phylum Streptophyta; class Magnoliopsida; order Lamiales; family Phrymaceae; genus Erythranthe; species Erythranthe guttata. Next base: position 10,163,702 of record NC_142541.1, read on the forward strand.
TACGGAATAAAAATATGGTCGCGGCTATATGCAATACTAATTTCAATTGTGCAAGATCAAATTAATTTTTTTTCAATGTATAAATACTATAATACCCTTGCTTGTTAAAAAATTATAAAAATCCAAATGTGCAATACCAAAAACTCAAAATCACAAAAAACCCTATCACACTTTGAGCGGAGGTCGTTGTCATAACATTCTTATGTTTATTATAAAATAGTAATAATGATACATGCCTTATAAGATTGAGTAATAATGATATATGAACAACAGATTTAGAGACAAATGAATGCCTTGAAAACAATGGTGGGTGTTGGAAGGATTCAACATCATCATCAAATATTGTTGCATGCAAGGTATTATTTATTGCCAACCAAGATTTGCACATTTATATATATGCATATAGTTTGCAATATCGAGTCTGATGTGATGTATGTTTGCTTAATAATTAATTGAAGGACACGTTCAGAGGAAGAGTTTGTGAGTGCCCCATGGTCAGTGGTGTTCAGTATGAAGGAGATGGATATACGTCATGTGAAGGTGCTTGCAATACATAAATATATATTGTCTGTTATAACTTATATGGATTCCAAACATAGTAACCTGCATATTAGTTAGTAATGTAATGGGGGAATTCTCTATTTGGAATTGCAGCTGTTGGACCAGGAAGATGTTCGGTGGACAATGGAGGCTGTTGGATGGATACAAGAGATGGAAATAAGTTTTCAGCATGCTTAGTTCAATGAAACTATACTTGGGGGTTTTCATTATATACTTTTCTTTGAAAAAACAACAAACTAACTAACTAACATGTGTGGTTGTTCGTATGTCAGGAATCGAATTTAACGGGGTGCCATTGCCCGCTTGGTTTCCGTGGGGGTGGTCACCAATGTGAAGGTGCGTGCTTGATTGGTTTCACCTATTTCTATTTTTATTTGAAGAAAACATGGCTAGTAATGTTGATGAATGAATGCAGATGTGGATGAATGCAAGGAAGGTATTGGTTGCCAATGTGAAGGGTGCAGCTGTAAGAACAAATGGGGTGGGTTTGACTACTACTGTAATAGAGGTAAACTCTACATTAAGGAGCAGGACACCTGTATCGGTAAGTTTTCATATTCTTGATTCATGTGTTGGAATAAATTGAATTAATGTGAATTCAATATTGGAATTAGTGGCAATTCAATATTGGAAGAAGTGGGCATTCATGTTAGAAGAAGTGGGCATTCATGTTGGAAGAAATGGAGGATTGAATAAATGTGAATTTGAAGCACTATTGTCTAGATGTATAGACAATTGTCTTTTGATTTTCCTAAGTATTAAATTAGAATTAAAAGAGTTGTTAGTGTATGAGTTATTTTGTAATTTATTAGTAGATTAATGTACTCCTCACTATAAATATGGAGTGTTAGAGATCATTGTAAGCAAGACAAGAAAAACAAAAAGAGAAGTAATTTTTCCATCCACAAAACACTTGTATTTTACTTTCTCTACTCAAAAATATTATTTTTTCAAGTCTTCACAAAATCACTAAAATCCAAATTCGGGATTAATCATTTTTATCCTATCCTGGTGCCTACAAATTGGTATCAGAGCCATTTTAAAAATGTCCACCAACCTTGCTTCTCTAATACCTCGTTTCAATGGAGAAAAATTCGATTATTGGAGTAATCTTATGAAGCTTTGTCTTGAATCTCAAGACATTTGGAGCGTTGTTGAAGACGGTGTTCAAACTCCCGAAAATGAGGATCAATTGACGAATGCACAAAGGCAAACTTTGAGAACTGAAAGGCAAAAAGATTGAAAAGCTCTTTTCCAAATATATCAAGCCATCGAAATTCCCGTCTATGAAAGACTAACCAAGGCGAGTAGTTCCATGGAGGCATGGGAAATTCTACAAACAACCTATGCCGGGAAAAATGAAGTAAAGAAGGTTCGTTTGCAATCTTTGAGGGCTGAATTCGAAAAATTGGAGATGAAAGAAAACGAAAAAATTGTTGAATATTTTACAAGAATCACCTCTCTTGTAAATCAAATGGCGACAAATGGTGAAGTCATGGAAACCCAAAGGGTTGTCGAAAAAATTATGCGAAGCTTGCCGGTGAAATTTGATCATGTTGTTGTGGCTATCGAAGAGTCACAAGATCTCTCATCAATGGCGTTGGAGAGTCTACAAGGACGATTGGAGGCACACGAAGCAAGGATCCTTCAAAGAAATCCTCAAATTTCTTCTCCGGATCAAGCATTAAAATCCCGAGTTACATTCACGGGAGGCCGTGACTCGTTCCGTGGTCGTGGCCGAGGTCGTGGCCAAATAAGAGGAGGAAGAAACTCTTACAACAATTACCGTGGACAAGCCAAATCAAATGAAGAGGCGAAAGAGGAGGAGAAATATTTTCCGAACAATTTTCAAAGAGGAAGAGGCCGAGGACGAGGATCATATAAATGTACAAGGCCTTACGTTAGTGTCATTATTGTCATAAACCGGGACACAAAATCAATGATTGTTGGGAAAAATATCCAGAAAAAAGGCAAGAAGTTGGTTATTTGCATGAAAATAAAGTCGAAAATATGGAGACTTTATTGATTGCATCTAACGGTAGCTTTGAAAATACTTGGTATTTGGATAGTGGTGCGAGCAAGCACATGACGGGGAATAAAAAATTATTCTCAAATCTCGTCGAAGCTAGCCATGGGACAGTTATGCTTGGAGATGGATACACCTACGCATTAGAAGGTGTTGGAGAAATTGTCTTCAAAACAAAATCCGGAAAAGTCGAAACAATGTCCGAGGTTTACTATGTACCTAACTTGGCAAGTAATTTGCTAAGTGTTGGTCACTTGATGAGGAAAGGTTTCAATATGTTTTTCGACGACTTCACTTGCGTTTTGAAAAAGAAGGATCAACACATTGCAAATATCGGTATGACCGGAAATAATATTTTTCCGATCAAACTTGATAATTTTGAAGCCTCTTGCCATTTAACCGTGAAGGACGATGTTTCAAAGTTGTGGCATGACCGGTTCGGGCATCTTAATTTCCAAAGTTTGAAGGAGTTATCAAACAAGCAAATTGTTCAAGGATTGCCGAACATTAAAGCCATGGACAAAATTTGTGAAGAATGCCAATTGGGGAAGCAACACCGAGAGCCATTTCCTTCCAAATCAAATTGGAAATCACAATCACCATTGGAGCTCATTCATAGTGACCTTTGTGGACCATTTCAAGTTCCCTCTCTCGGTGGTAATCGGTATTTCTTGTTATTTATTGATGATTTTACAAGAAAAGTTTGGGCTTATTTTGTGAAAGAAAAATCCGAAACTCTTTCATGCTTCAAAGATTTTAAAATCCAAGTTGAGAAATTTTCCGGTTTCAAAATAAAAAATTTGAGGAGTGATCGTGGTGGAGAATATTTATCTTCTTTATTTGAAGAATTTTGTCGAATCCATGGGATTAGACATGAATTGACGGCCCGGTATACACCGCAACAAAATGGCGTGGCGGAGCGAAAGAATCGAACAATCATGGATATGGTTCGGTGTATGTTGAAAAAGAAGAATATTCCATCGGAGTTTTGGGCTGAAGCGGTCGCTTGTGCCGTTTATTTGATCAACCGATCACCGACGAAGAGCTTGGAGAATTCTACTCCAAATGAGGTGTGGTATGGTAAGAAGCCAAATGTTAGTCATCTTAAAACATTTGGTTGTCATGCATATTCACATATTCCAAATGCTATGAGGACCAAACTCGACGATAAAGCCGAAAAATGCATTTTCATTGGGTATAGTGAGAGGTCAAAAGCTTACAAGCTTTACAACGAAAAAAATTGTGATAAGTCGGGATGTTCGTTTTGATGAAAAATCCTCTTATGATTTTTCAAAAAATTCAGAGTCATTAACTTGGCCGACCCTTGGAGACGAAGAAGGCTATTCTCAAGCAATGCAAATGATGGTGAAAATGAATCTCCACAAAATTCACCATCACCCCCGCCAAGAAAAATGAGGAGTTTGAGAGAACTCTATGATGAAACGGAGGAGGTGAATGCAACAAATCCTATTTTCTTTGCATTCTTTGCCGGGGAGGATCCAATCTCTTTTGAAGAAGCCTCAAAAGAAGAAAAGTGGAATCAAGCAATGAAAGAAGAAATCAAGGCGATTGAAAAAAATGAAACTTGGGAGCTCACACCTTTACCTTCACACAAATCTTTTATTGGTGTGAAATGGGTGTTCAAAACAAAAACCAATCTTGATGGTTCCATCAACAAATACAAGGCGAGGCTTGTTGCAAAAGGATACAAACAAAAAGAAGGAGAAGACTTCAATGAGGTATTTGCTCCCGTTTCAAGACTTGATACAATTCGTTTAATTATCTCTCTTGCGGAAATTTTCATGAAGCCACTTGGAGGTCCCGTTTTTCGAAAAATGTGGAAGGTTTGGGAGTCAAAAGCAAATTCAATTTACGGGAGGCAATGTTGGAATAAATTGAATTAATGTGAATTCAATATTGGAATTAGTGGCAATTCAATATTGGAAGAAGTGGGCATTCATGTTAGAAGAAGTGGGCATTCATGTTGGAAGAAGTGGAGGATTGAATAAATGTGAATTTGAAGCACTATTGTCTAGATGTATAGACAATTGTCTTTTGATTTTCCTAAGTATTAAATTAGAATTAAAAGAGTTGTTAGTGTATGAGTTATTTTGTAATTTATTAGTAGATTAATGTACTCCTCACTATAAATATGGAGTGCTAGAGATCATTGTAAGCAAGACAAGAAAAACAAAAAGATAAGTAATTTTTCCATCCACAAAACACTTGTATTTTACTTTCTCTACTAAAAAATATTATTTTTTCAAGTCTTCACAAAATCACTAAAATCCAAATTCGGGATTAATCATTTTTATCCTATCCTGGTGCCTACATCATGATCAACTCTCATCTTCTCCATCTTCCAAAACCAGAAAACCTTTCTCCTTCCTCCATAAACTCACAAAATCTAAACATTCAAAATCATCAAAACTCAACAAATCTTACAATGATGGCAAGTATGGAGTCAGAAGACATCAAAATAAAAGATTCTACGGTAGAAGAACCCAAGAAGGTATGCATTTATGTGCTTTTTAGCTAGAATACCGTTTTTCCAAAAAAATCATGCACAGACGCGGTCGACATGTACATGTCGAATTTGATACGTACAAATCGACACTGAGATGTCGATTTTGTAGTACCAAATTCGACATTTCACAATGTCGACTTTTCTGCTATAAACTCGACATCTCAGTGTCGATTTTTACCAAACAAATTTTACATACTCTTGATGTCAAATTTTTTTGGTCTTTTTTTGGATGCTTAAGTGTCGATTTCTAGCATAGTTTTTCAACACTTTGGTGTCGATTTTTACCAGTTTCAAATTTAATTTTTTCCCCTTCTTTTAAGGTTGAACAAAATGAGAAATTACCATTTTTGAGGCGTTGTTGGGCGGATTTAGGTCGCTCATGGTTGCGAGCGGGGGGGCTGGCGGCGGCGGTCAACGTGGAGCTTGCGGCGGCGGAGCTTGGGCGGTGCAGGTGTGGCAACGTTAAGGGTTTCACAGGGGGGTCGGTTTCCTTTTCTTTTTTTATTTTACGTATTCTTTTAAATTTTTGTTTTGCATTATTTTTTATTTGGTCTTGCATGAGCAAATAAAAACAAATTTAATTTATGGGTATATTTGTCATTTCATTTTAATAAAATAGAAACTTTTGGAATCCTTCTTTAATAAAATAGAAACTTTTGCAATCTTTCTTTAATTTGCTCTTGCAGAATTGAAATTAGTATTGCATATAGCCGCGACCAATAAAATAATACATAATAATGAAATTTAAATTTTCTTTTGATGTAGGGATAATTTAAAATATATACATAAATTATATGATAATAAAAAGTGGTCTTAGGATATAAGTCCCTGGTGACAAACTGTATTAGAACTAAGTGACAAGTCTAATTAAAATTTGTTTCACATCCTTTATTAAATTTATTCCAAAAATGCCCCTCTACTCACAAATTCAATGTTACAGCAGATTATAAATATACTATGATGAACTATGGTATTATTTAACATTTTTAAGTTTGCATCTACCATTTTTTTTTTTCGTGGAACACTTTTTTTTTTCCAGAATTTTTCATTATATAAAAATCTATTTTCCCCTTTTCTACATAAAATAAAAAATTATGGTTTCTTTTTTATTTTTTCTGTTTTTTTTTCTTTTTTTTTCTTTTCTTTTTTCATTTTTCGTATTTTTCATTATATAAAATCTATTTTTTCCCCTTCTTTTCTAGATAAATTGAAGATTAATTATGATTTTTTTAATTTTTTTTTTGCCGTAGACATCTACAGAAACCCGTAGAAACCGTAATAATCTGTAGTAACCCATAGACATCTTGAAACCCTAACTCCTTTCAACCCTAGCCGTCAGACACCATAGACACCCATAGACACTCATAGACATCTGTAGACATCTAAGGTGGTGTTTGCAAATGCTTTTTGAAAGTGATTATGTGGTTTTTTTTGTTCATAATCTGTTTTTAGGTGTTTGCAAAATCAACTTTTGCTTTTGCTTCTCTTAAAATAATCTACTTTAAGCTATTTTTTTAAAAGCACCCCTAACCCTGCTTTTTCAATTTTAGTTCATTTTCCGAAATATTTGCAAACACTCCCAACTTTTAGAAATAAGCACTTAAAACTAACTTAAATCACAATCACTAAGTTCTGCTTTTATATAATCATTTGCAAACACCACCTAAATCGAAAAATCTTAAATTTTTCCCAACAAACCCTAAATTCGATCCGCTGCCACCACCACCACCGCCACTACTCCCCCTCTCCATCACAGAGCCTCCCGATGCAACTCCTACACCGAGCGTTGCCATAGCCGTCGTCGCCTACTATAACCGACGCCATCATAGCCGCCGCCATCTACCATAACCGCCATCATAGCCTTCATCCTTTCACTATAATTGAAAAGAAAAAAGAAAAGGGGGAAGGGAGGGGGGGGGGGGGACGTGTGTCAGAGAGAGAGATCAGAAGAGAGAGAAAGAGATAGAGAAGAGAGAGATAGAGAGAGAGAGAGAGAGAGAGAGAGAGAGAGAAAGAACTAACCAGAACATGTGGAGCGGCGTGAGAAAGAGAGGGGGAAGAGAGAGAAAGAAATAAGAAGAAAAAAAGACACGTGACTTTTATTAGGTATTGTAAGGGTATTTTTGGGTTAAATAAAAATCAAAGGATGTGTATCAATTTTTATTTTAAAATAGGGATGTAGTTAAAATATTTTATTTGATTTTGTCACTTATATCTAATTAAGTTTGGTTTGAGGGGTGTGAGGCATATTAACCCTAATAAAAATAAAAGAACCTCTTGTACTTTTCTAATTAAGATATAACAAAAATAAAATAATTAAAATATTTATAAAATATAAAAATTTATTAATTGCAAAATCCCATGGTATTTGTATGAATAATTAGCCAAATGTGCTATATAAATAATTTCATACTGGTTTTTTGCTAATTTATTTGTCATAAGGGGGTTTGTTGCTATTTGGTAATTATACGGGATACTTTCGGCAATTTACTCCATAATTAATTAACAAGTTTTGTGAATCTAATCATAACCTTAGTAACAGAGTTTAATAGAAACACAGGCAATAAAATGGCAAGTTTTCATATGAATTATTGGCAGTTGATTTATGTACCATTTGATAAGTGTAACAGCTCACCCTTCTGAACTATCAAAAGGTTCGTTAATTCGTGTTGGTTCTCTTGTATCGGACTCGGCAGTGATGTATTTTGTTTACCAAGCTCATGAAGCACGGGCTATAAGCAAATAATCCAATTTTAGATTTAATCTAAAGACAAAAATGCCGACTAAAACATACAGTCATACAAAAGCTACCTGCAGAATTTGCGGATTTGCTTGAACCATCGAGCGCAATGCTCGAAACTGGGAGGGCTCAATCAGAAATTTTATTAAAATAATTCTCATAATCAAGAATTGATATAAATGAACACATTATGTACTCATGTCACATACATGAGAGAGAGAGAGAGAGAGAGAGAGAGAGAGAGAGAGAGAGAGAGAGAGAGAGAGAGAGAGAGAGAGAGAGAGAGAGAGAGAGAGCATTCAAATGCTTGCAGTGAAACGGTTATTCACATTATAACTTTGAGTTATTTGCACAGAACCCCCTGTGCAATCTGTAATAGCTAAAAAAGCCCGTCATGTTAAAAAAAATTAACAATTAACCCCCTATGTTGCATTTTATTTACTTCATTGCCCCCTAGCAGAAATAAACATGTTGACTTTAAGGAAGTGACTATACTACACTCATTAAAATACATTATAAAACAAAATAAAAAACAAAACATCAATAAAAATTAAAAAAAGGGTCATCAACAAGATTTTTCTCGTTCATCTCCGCTACCATCTAGATCTCTCCTCCGCCATCCGCCATGGCCATCTCCGTATCATACACCACACTCGCAATGAAGGCACCAAAGGCGAAGAGGCAGCAGCCACGGAAGCCTCTAAGGCTATAACGGTGGGCTACTATCGAGCGTCGCTGCAGAAGAAGCCATAAAAATGAAAAAAATAGTTTTTCACTGTTTTTTGTTTTCTCTTGATCTAGAGAGTTGAGACTCAGATTTGGGGTTTTTTTTTTAAGAAAACGTGGTGCTCAGAAATTAGAGAGAAGAATGAGTTTAAATGTGCTCTACAATCCAATAATCTGAATCCTCAGTTTTGCATTTCGTAGTGAAGGAGCCACGATCGAAGCTAAAGGGCCGCCGAAGTTTTGCCTTTCCTCTTTAGTCGGCCTTGTGCATGAATAAGAAATTGCAATTCAGTTCCCTGACTTGGGAGAAAAGGGCTTTTCTAAAACTTCAAGGGACTGAATTGGAAATATTGGAAACTTTATATAGGGCTTATTTTTAAAATTTATATTTTAAAGGGAATTTGGGCATTTTCACAACAGACTATCGAACTCCAATCGCATATTTGTCGAGTGTATCACACGACCAACTCGCAGGCATGCTTGGGTTTTGATGCAGACTTGAAAATGTGAATCTCACTATCTGATTTTTTTGATATTAGAATTTTTAGTCAGGGTCTTTTTCGTAATTAAACAAATATCATCTCCTTGTACAACCCCTTGCCAAAATGAGTGGACCAAAATCAAACCTTCTTGCCATTATATAATTTATTTAGTGTTTATAAAAAAGTATTCTTGAAAAACGAATTTGATTTAGAGAGAGAGAGTGCAAGTTAGAGATGGCGGCCTATGCAGCTCTACTTTCTCTCAAGTATACCATCGAACAGATTCAGCTTCATCCTCGCCCTCCAATTTCTCTTCACCAAAACCAGGTTGATTCTCTCACCGACAACCTCAATTTCCTGCAAGATTTTCTTGAAGTTTATTCATGCGGCGGCTGCAGCAGCAGAGAAGCAGCAGATGTCCTGGAAAGCCGCATTGCAGATGCAGCTCATGCAGCGGAAGATATAATCGAAACCCGAATTGTTGATCAAATTCATGGCGAAAAAATGAGCTCCGATGAGTTGTATCAATATCTAGAGAAGGTGATCCAAGACATGGGTTTTATCAAGAAAGATGTGATGGAGATTAAGGAGAAGAATATTGGAATAATCGAAGATCGTCTGCACATAAATTCGCCGACGCATGGTGGTTCATCAAGTTCTCCTTTAACAACGAAGCAGATCGCCGTGGTTGGTCTTAATGATCAATTAATTGAAGTAATGGATAAGCTCACCGGACAACAATCTAATCTCCGCATAGTCCCGATTGTTGGCATGGGCGGCATCGGTAAGACTACTCTTGCTAGAAATGCATACACGAATCAACTTATCAAGGAACAATTTGATATCCGGGCTTGGGTTACAATATCTCAAACTTACAATGTGCGAGAAATTCTTGTAGAAGTTCTTCTTTGTGCAAGCAAAGACGAGAGCCGGGAAAGCTTGAGTGGGAGGAGTGAAGGTGAATTAGGTGAGAGAGTACACAAGAGTTTATATGGAAGGAGATATTTGATTGTAATGGATGATATTTGGAGTGTTGAGGTGTGGGATAAAGTACAAATCTTCTTTCCGGACAATGGTCAAGGAAGTAGAGTAATGATAACCACTAGACTATCGAACATTGTTCTTGAGTTGATTGGCTCTCATGGCTCGTGATGGATCTCTTAGATGATGATAAAAGTTGGGATCTACTGTGCGGAAGTATATTTGGAAAAGAAGAAGATTGCCCTGTTGAATTGGAGGAAATAGGAAACAAGATTGCCAAAAAATGCAAGGGGCTTCCTTTGTCGATCGTTGTGATTGGAGGACTTCTAGCGAAGTCGAACCCCACAAGACAAAACTGGGAATATATTTCAGAAAACTTGAACTCAATTGTAAACATGGAAGACAACGAGCGTTGTTTAAAAGTATTGCTTTTGAGTTATCACCATTTGCCGGTACATCTGAAGCCATGCTTTCTGTATATGGGAGTTTTTCCTGAAGACAGTAACATCCGTGTCTCCAGGCTCGTAAAACTATGGATTTCTGAAGGATTTTTGAAACCAATTACCGGCAAGAGCTTGGAAGTGGTTTCGAGAGAATATTTAGATGAGCTTTGTGACAGAAATCTCATTAGAGTTCATCAAAGGAGTTCTAATGGGGGGATAAAATTTTGCAAGATCCATGATCTGGTGAGGGAACTCTGCTTAAGAGAAGCTAAGAAAGAGAAGTTCCTTTATGTCACAATACCGCATGACCTCAACATTATAAATACCCAACGCCGCATCAGTATTCATGAAAGCACAACGCAGAAGGATTATCTCCCTCAAGCTTATCATGCATTGCAATCTGTGCCCCTTGCCCGTTCTTTGTTATTCAAATTTAAAGGAGTTCTACCATCACTTCATCATTGTAGATTGTTGAGGGTGCTGAGAGCAGTTGATACATATTCACATCCTTATGGAAAGATCACACATTGTATGTATACCCTAGAAGATGTTTTTCAGCTAGTTAACTTGCGGTACCTTGTTGTTGAAAATTTTGGGTATGAAAATCCCTGCAGGTTTCCACCTTCAATGTATCTCCTTTGGAATCTACAGACTCTAATTGTAAAGAGTATCTCTGGCTTTGTTGTTGCGCCCTCTGAAATATGGAAGATGACTCAACTTAGGCATGTTCAGTTCTTTGGTGGACTTAAAATGCCCGATCCTCCTCTTGGCGGGCAAGATGGCGAGTTTGTGTTGGGGAACCTACAGACGCTCTCGTTAATAATAAATTTTAAATGTGGAGAAGAGGTTGTTAAGAGAATCCCCAATATCACTAAATTACAAATATGTTATGAAGGTGAGGAAATTGAGGGATATCTTTCAAGTTACTATTGTCTCAACAATCTTGGCCGTCTAGGGAAACTCGAATCCTTTGACTGCTACTTTGATAGCTTGAATAAGCCAAACCGGAATGATATGCTCCAGAATTCCATCATCCCCAATTCCCTTAAGAAGTTGACTTTGGGTTGGACCTATCTCAAATGGGAAGACATGAAGACGAAGAAAGGTTGGTTACCTAATCTTGAAGTCCTCAACCTGAATTGCAAATCCGTTGTGAGAGCGGAGTGGGAAACAGTTGAAGGGCAATTCTGCAACCTTAGATTCTTGCAAATCTACATGTGCAGCGATCTGGAATGGTGGACGACAGACAGCAACCACTTTCCAAGCCTTGAGCAACTTGTTCTTGAATACATGGATAAGTTGAAAGAGATCCCTTTATGTATTGGAGAAATACCAACGCTTGGATCGATTGAGTTGAACTATTGTAGCAAGTCAGCAGTCATTTCTGCTAAAGAAATACTAGATGAACAAGAGGATCTTGGCAATGTAGGTCTTCGAGTTCGAGTTCGAGTTTTCCCAAAGGATAAACAACACTTTGAGAGCCTGGCTAGTCCCAACTTTCAAGTTGAAACTTGAATCTTGTTTCAGAGTCCAGATAAATTTAAGAAATTGGGGAAAAAAATGTTTTGGGCCGTTTCCGCAAATACGAAACAGTTTCAGGGCCGTATCTGTAATTTGATATGTAGCCCGCCAGAGGAGTTTGAAGTTTCTTCAAATGTTCATGTTATTTATTATATGGAAACAAATTCTTATATTTTTAGCATTAAATCCTTGGGGACAAATTTGCAAACTTCTTTTTATATATATGACTATGCATATTTATTTTTGTTTCTACTTTTTGTTTTTGTATTTAGGTTTTGGTTTGAAATCTTTAACATGGTACCACCTTAGAGGGATACATAAGTAACATAAAATTCGAGAACGGAGGTCCGGGAGCCGATTACCGATTTAGTATGTCGTATTTACAATTTTTATTGGAACCATTTGTGTGAGCTTATTAATTAATGATTTCTACTTGCTTTTATTTCATGTAGTTTCATTTTGTTCCGCGAGACAATTTTGGAGCTCCTTCAAAACTTTATGTTATTATATGTAAATAAATTGAGTCGAGGCGAGTATTTCAATATTTTGCTTTTATTTTAATCTTTAAACAAGTGTGAAGTTAAGCTTCAGTTTAATGCATTTAGTTGAGACTCAATTGCTCGATTCTACAAATCTTGACAACGCAGGCTGTTGGGGCTAAATACCTAACACGCAAGTGCACGTATCGCAAACAAGTAGTAAAAGTGGACTCGTGAGAGTCGGATGTCGATCCCACAGGGAATACTCAAATTATCTAATCCTAAGTACCAAATTCTAATAACTATGATTTTTATCCAGCCTACGCAAGGTTGTCAAATTAAATCAATTAAACAATTAACTAATTAAGAAAGCAAATAATCACGAGAAAATATCAATATAAAAACGGATCTAGGATTTTATCTTCCCCTATGCGATAATTCTTCACCCAATTAATCTTCTATCATGCAAGTTACGATTCCCGATTATTAACCCAAGACACAGAATTACTCATAACCCGCTGTCGCGTGTATTATAAGTCTATTATTTATAAACGATTCACTATATGTCTATGCAAACCTAGTATGAATAAAGCATTAAATAACAAGCCTCGTAAACGACTACCTAAGGTATTATCTGTATGTCTACGATAATACATGCAATTAACACACTCATCCGGTGAAAACTACTCGAAGGCTCTTCTATCCCTGTTCTAATTATTAAAACGATCTGTCGATTCAATTCTAACAATAACACATAGCAACATAAATTAGCTACGTTCATGCGCTAAATAAGATCAAAATAGAAGAAATAATCGAAGAATTTAAACTTGCATAATAGTAGAAAAATAGGTTCGAATTACCACATAGGGTTCCAAAAAAATCCTAGATTTAAAAACTTAGCTACTCATATTCTCTACGAAAAACATAATAAAAATACGAGAAATCATAAAAATTGTTGAATAAAAGTAAAAAAGGAGAACTATGATGAAGATTCGTCAAGTCTTCGTCTTCGTTGCTCCGTTCTCTTGCTCCTAGATTGCGTGTAAAAAGATAGATTCCTAATTGTGTGCGTTTTGGCCTTTCAATAGGGTTCAAAAATATAAGAGGGCGGTTTCCTTGTGTAATTAAACTTCCTTCACTGCGCCACTTCGTGAACTCGGACGCCCGTGCGAGAATTCACACTGAAATTCAGACGGCCGTGCGGTCGTTAATTCTTCAAAGTTTTGATTTTTTTCACTTTTGGCCCACTTTTTCTCCAAAATTGCAGTTTTTACCCCATAAGTTTCCAATCCTTTAATTTGTACCTAAAATACAAATAATCAACATTTTAAGCACCAATTATCGTTAAAATACACCAAAAGCTCCAATTAAAAGGTACAATTAAGTGTAAAAATATACACTTAACACAGGCCTTCGAGTTCGAGTTGTCACACGGAATAAAAAACACTTTGAGAGCTTGGCTAGTCCCAACTTTCAAATTCAAAGTTTTGACATTCAAATTCCTGGACAACACTGCAGTTTCGCCCCCAAGTATCGGACATGCGCGAGTGAGTATTTTGGCATAAAAGTTAATCTTCATTGATTCACATCAGTCTGCTTTTAGGGACAAGAGTTTCGGAGTTTCGGAGTCCAGATAAATTTAAGAAACCGGAAAAAAAAAAAAAAAAAAAAAAAATTGGGCCGTTTCCGCAAATGCCTAACAGTTTCAGGGCCGTATCTGTAATTTGATATGTAGCCCTTCTTTCGTGTTATCACATTGCATCCATCGGTGAGTAACTAAATGCTTCTTCTTTTTAAGGAATTTAAATGTCTAGTTACAAATGATGGTGTCTGCAATAGCTTTCCTTTCTATAGCAAGTAAGATTTATAGAGGAAAGTTTAGATAAAAGTACATTTTGCTGCTAGTGGTGGAAGGGTCAAATATGAAATATGGTTATATTTGAAATTTGAAATTTGAAATTTGAAATTTGATGATCTGGTCTCATACACCCGGTATATTCAAGGAAATAAACTTTATTCCAAAATTGATATCTTTCATATAGTGTGTGTGGACGAATTTTATTTGTGGTTAACATCTTTGGTTTATAATATTGTAACTTGTAGAAGTGAGTAAATATCGGTTCAGGAAAGCCGTTGCTGCCATTGGACAAGGCTGACGAGCACCACGAAGAGGAAGAGAAATCAAAGTCGAGGGCAGTTTGGTTTGCTTAATGTTATTGAAGGATTCCGTGTCGACTTTTGCTTTTCTATGTTGCCCGTAAATAAAATGTAAGTTTGGTTTGCTATAACTTCTTCATGTGTCATTTTAATATTTTGGGTAAATTACAACCACCCCTGAGGTATGGTCAATTTACAAAAATACCCCTCTTGTTTGGATAATTATATCTACCCCTCCACTATGACTTTTTCTTACACCTCCACCCTTATGCTGTCAAATTCAACATAATCATCTAGATTTCGGGGAATGTACTCTAGTTGTACTCGTTTTGTGTGAAAATACAGTTTCTGATGCACCACAATCTTATATATATACAAGCCAAAAAACACATATTATGCTTCAAAATGTGGCCCTAGAATGGGATGAAACGGTTACAAAAGAGATAATAATCCATATAATCTTGAAAATTCCACTATATTTGAAACAGCAAGATTGGACGTGTAAAAAGATTTATAGTTGAGAGGTGGTTGTAATTACCCAAACATGAGGGGGGTGTTCGTAATTTGACCATACCTCAGGGGTTGGTTGTAATATAACCTAATATTTTTGTATTTCAGGGGATTACTTCATTATGTGCCTCTAGAAAAACCAAACCACTGGGTTCAGAAAAATGAATATGAGATACTGAATAGTTCATACTAAACTGCAAATGGGGACCGATTATATGGTGAAGCTGTCGGAATTCGGGACTTGAAAGTCGGTTGAAGTGGATCAGAGACTCGCCTAAAGACAAATGGGAATGGGAGCTTTTGCATCTCGTTTTTTTGTCGTTAATGCACAAAAATAATTTTGACTTGATTCTTGATCCCCAACTTGCTTCGACTAATTCAAAAGATAATAAAAAGTTCCGTATCATTTTTTGTCGTTAATGGACGAAAATAATCTTGACTCGATTCTTGATGCCCATAATTGCTTCGACTAATTCGGAAGATCATAAAAGTTTCGTATCTCGTTTTTTGTCGTTAATGGACAAAAATAATGAGGACTCGATTCTTGATGCCCATAATTGCTTCGACTACTTGGGAAGATCATAAAAGTTCCGTATCTCGTTTTTTTTCGTTAATGGACGAAAATAATCTTGACTCGATTCTTGATGCCCATAATTGCTTCGACTAATTCGGAAGATCATAAAAGTTCCATATCTCGTTTTTTGTTGTTAATGGACGAAAATAACATGGACTCGATTCGTGATGCCCATTATTGCCTCGACTAATTCAGAAGATCATAAAAGTTTCGTATCTTGTTTTTTGTCGTTAATGGACGGAGATAATCTCGACTCGGTTCTTCATAATCAAGTGTCGGTTCAAGTCGAAACGGGAGGTGTTCTTGCAATTGCAAAAATGAGAGTGGTTTTGGTTTGCTGAGAATGAGAGAAGGGAGGGTTTTATAAGATGAGATGTATGGCTGAGATTAGATTTAATCATCTAATGGTCATAACAAAACCTGAACTCAAGATGGTGGTGGGCTGACTCCATTTGAGAGTGGACTGCCATGAGAAGTGGGTCTGGGCTGGTTTTAATTGAACCATCTGGGCTCAAACATCAACACATACCTATGCTCTAGCGATCAACTGGCAGATAGTTTTACGAAACCACTTGGAGGTGCAACTTATCGACGAATAATACGCAAGTTGAGTGTTTTTGACATATCAATACCACTTCCAACTTGTCGATGGTGTTTGAGAAATATAAATTAATTTACATTTTTGATTTAGTTAAGCATTAATTATGTGATTTGATTAGATTCAATTAAAGTCTTAATTAGTGATTTGAGATGTAATTATTTTATTCCTTTTATTGCTCCTCTTTTGTGTGTATATAAATTTACAAGCACTCATTGATGAAAGTACAAGACAATAATTCATCTTCTTCATTCATGTGTTTCATCAATTAATTTACATTACTTTTGAACAGTGTTTTAAATATCGGTTGTGGTGGCCGATATATCGGCCACTATATGGGTGGCGGGCATAAACCTTCACGATATGTGTGTGGCAGTTTTGAAAATCGGTTTTTTGACGGTGAGGCGGTCCAAGGCGGTCTGTGGCGGGTCAAACCGATATATCGGGTCAAACTTCGAGCGATATATCGAAAAAAAAAAAAAATTTAATTTATTTATTTATTTTTTATTACAGGAAAAATAGGGTGCTTATTTTTATTTATTTTTTATTTTTTTCAATTCCAACCTATTATCTCTTTCAATCGAACCCAAACTCACCGACCCCGTAAAAATAACTTGGCCTAAAAATAAAAACATTTAGAACGATGAGGAGATAATCAAATTCTAAATGTTAAACTTTAGTTATGTGATTACATTACATAAACAATGAGGAGAGAATCAAGTTCAATTTTTATTATACGTTTTAAGTATTAACAAATATATTTAGAAATATATTACACTAAATTTAAAAATCGATTTATTTCCAATATATCTCCGATTAATCTCCGCCGCATCGATTTATCGTGTGGCGGTCCCTAACCGCCTCGAACCCGAGAACCGATATTTAAAACCTTGCTTTTGAATAAGAATAACCTACTATTGGATGAAAATATGTGGTGAAGCTGTCGGAATTCGGGACTTGAAAGTCGGTTGAAGTGGATCAGAGACTCGCCTAACGACGAATGGGAATGGGAGCTTTTGCATCTCGTTTTTTGTCGTTAATGCACAAAAATAATTTGGACTCAATTCTTGATTCCCAACTTGCTTCGACTAATTCAAAAGATAATAAAAAGTTCCGTATCTCGTTTTTTGTCGTTAATGGACTAAAATAATCTCGTCTCGATTTGATTCTTGATGCCCATAATTGCTTCGACTAATTCGGAAGATCATAAAAGTTCCGTATCTTGTTTTTTGTCGTTAATGGACGGAGATAATCTCGACTCGATTATTGATATAATCAAGTGTCGGTTCAAGTCGAAAGGAGAGGTGTTCTTGCAGTTGCAAAAATTTCAGGACAGTCCAAAAAATTCAATACTTTTACCTAATTGAGGGATCAAAATTAATCACACCAAAAAATATTAAAGGCTACCTACTTTTTCCGGCATTATTGTAATTCTTGGCAATAAAAAAAGAAGTAGCTATGCACTTATGCTCCAGGCAACAAAAGCCCTTCAATTATTTCACACGGACCACCTTATTAATAACATATATAAATATCCCACCAACAACATTAACACATTGCTTCAGCCGGAAAAAAAATTAAATTTTGTGTAGTAGAAATAACCTTGTTAATGTGTACCTAATTAATGTTAATCGTAGCATGGTAAATTATATGTTACACCTGATTATTTACACTAGGTGGATTTAAAACGTAAATTTACACATAATCACACACACCCATGTGCAGGGGCGGACCCAGGAGTATTGGGTGGGGGGCTAGAATTTTTTTTTGGATTAAAATGATACTAAATTTGAACTTTGGGGGCTAAATGGTATAAATTAATAGATAAATAACATAAAATATTAAAAATTTAATGAAAGAAAGGTAAAAAAAAAAATCTGCAGGGGCGGAGGCGGGCATACCTTGGGTCCGCCCCTGCCCATGTGTATCTATATTTAGTGGGTAATTATTTAATCAAATTTACGATTCAAATCCATCTGATGTAAATAACCAGATCCGATGTAAATAACCACATGTAACTCCGGGTATTTCATTATAATTGTACCTAATTAGAAGGGGCAGAAGATAAATTGACAAAACGGTCTTTCATAATATAATTACTGGAGAAGAAGAGGACCCGTTTTACATATAGTGAAATTTGTTAGTATCTAGCATTTATTTGGGCTGAAACCAATATTTCTATTTGCCAGGTCATAAGTGACACGTGTCCCCTGCTGCTGCAAGTTACCGATGATGTTGAGTGGGCCCGACGTGCCGGCGAAAGCAAAGCAGAATTTCCCCTTCTCGTCAACCGGTATCAGGAAGTTGCTCGGCCGCACCGGCAGCGTCTTCCCGCCGGCGAACTGAAACGAAATCATCGGAACCTTCACCGTCGTCTCACGGGAGAAGTCGTAGCACGTGTCGAATAGCGAGAATCTCCCGGCGGATCTCAAGTACGGCGACATGCTCTTGAAGGTGTCCCTCACCAAGGTGTACACCTCCGTCCGCAGCCGCGTCACCGCCGTGCCGGAGTCCACGATCACCCCGCCCTTCCCGTCGGCGCCGATGTCGAACATGCTCGCCGGGATCTTCAGCGCACGGCCCCCGACGCTGATTCCGGTGAGGCCCACGTAGAAGTAGGTGCTGGTGAGTGAGTTCTTCAGCATGGGCGCCACCACCGAGTCGCCGGGTGGGGCCGAGTTGAACTCGAGAGTCGAGAACGAGCGCGAGTCCTTATCCACCAAGCAGTAGGAAAACGACGTCGCTTTGATCTGAGAAGGGAGGGACAACCTCCCCCCGCCCAAGCCCAGCAACCCAGCCGAGCCGGAGAACAAGCCGACGTTGTCGTGGCCGCAGCCGAACGCCACGGCGGGGACGGAGCCGTACTGGCCGAAGGAGATGGTCTCGGTGGCGAAGTTTCCGACGGTGTAGGAACCGTCGCCGTAGGAGACCTGGTAGAGACAGGTGTTGGTGCGGCAGGCGGAGACCTCGAGGAAAGCGCACTGCAGGGTGTTGCAGCCGAGCGGCTTGTAGGTGGAGGAGGAGGAGGGTTTGTAGATCGGGTCGGTTTGCTGGTAGCAGTCGGAGCACGGGTCGCACTGGAGCCAGCTGACGTCACTACCAGTGTCGATGGCCATGTAGTACTGGTTGGCGGGTTGACCCACTCCGATCCGGGCGAAGTACTCGCCGCTGCCCTGGCTGGTGCCGGAGGAAACTGGGGACTGCAGTTGTTCGGGGCGGCGAACGGTGGTTGCCGCCGGGTGGTTGAGGAGGAGTGAACGCACGCGCGCTTTGTCGCGTGAGAGGCGGGAGAGCGTAAGTGTGGTGTAGTTTTTGGAGTAGTCGGTGAGAAGCAAAGAAGAGCGAGAATGTAAAGAAATAGAGAGAGAAAAATTGGGTGGTGAAGAATTAGTAGTGAGAAGGTGGTCGACGGTGGTGGGTTGGTGAAGTTGTTGAGAGAAAACTCCATTGGCTTGCTGTAGAGAAGCAGAAACGTCTAGAAATTGGTAGCCTCGTGAAAGGCCATTTGAGGACGAAGAAAAACTGATGAGAAGAAATAAAATGAAAACTAAACGAGAAGCAGAAAGAGCATCGATTTGGGTTTCGTCGGCCATTTTTTTTTTTTAATTAAATTATTTGTTGTGGGGAGATGAGAAGAAATTGGATGAGAGAGAGAGAGAGATAAATAAATGGAGGATGGGTAAGGTGTGAGGTGTTGAGACTGCATTCAAAGCTGCCTTAATGTTAGTGCACGTATACGTACTACTCTATCTAAAGCGATGAGAGAAATTTGTGCCACCCTTCTCTATTTTTCTTTTTCTTCTCTTTAAGTAAGTTCATTGTATTCCTTTTTTTTTCTTTTTTTTCCATATATTCTTTAACTTCTTTGGAATCTACTAGAATCAACTGCAATTTTTAGGTGTATGTACTTCACTTTATATCCTCTACTTTGTTTTCTATTGCAAAATGTAACACATTAAACGTGAATACAAGATTCTAGAGTACCAACGTCACAAAAGCAAGAAATATGAATACAATTTGTATGAATAACACCACTCTATTTAGACGAGAAAACGTATTTAGCAAGATTATGCGCGTAAGTTGCCATTTCTTCGGCCGTAGGTGTCAGTACTTTCAAATCTATTCAATGATTAATTTCGAAGATCAATCAATGACAGAGTTATGATCGTTATTGCTTTAAGAGAATCGACTTCAAAGATCGCGTGTTGATTCTTGCCTTGTTAATGAATCGCCATGCATCATGAATCGGATAATGATTCAACAACAAGCTAGCACATCAAGGCAATGATGAACATTTAATTTGGTTGGACATTTGAACCGTTGTTATTACGGACAAATAACGTCGTGGATGCAATACTATCAATGAAGGAGCATCATACTCTTATTGACCTTGAACCAGTTCATCGGAGGTTTAAACCAGTTGTGAGTGAGTCTTTCAAACTTTGAGAGCAAGATCAAGCCGGTTTGGACCAATGAGCAACGCTGAAAGAGACTTTGGAAAGAGTAGTCTATAGTGAGACTGAAGAAGTTCCGAGTAAGAGAAGAATATGACTAAACCAGATAGCATGAAAAATAGTAGCAACATAAATCATGAATCTTCTCGCGGAGGTTCAGAGTTAAGAAGCACATGTAATAGATTCACCTTCATAATTACAAACAGTGTACATGGAGTTTCCAATGGTGAAGATGAAGCTCAATTTGGTTTAGTAGGAAGAATATCATGGTTTCGTAACCTCCGCCACTCCTAGACTTATATGAGATTGTGCGTTCACTACATGCATGCACATGTGCCCTTTGAGTTGAGGCGTGTGTCGACATCTGAGCCGATATGGAGGCTTTAAATTACCTATTGGACATCATTCATTTGGACGTGCAATATCTCCAATTGGATGAGTCGGTGGTTGAAGAGGCACCTGCAAATGGCGAGACACGTCTACGATTATAAATTGCTTGTAAATGTATGTATGTATGTATATGTATGTATGTATGTATGTATGTATGTATGTATGTATGTATGTATGTATGTATGTATGCATGTATGTATGCCGTTGAGTAATTGTGTTTCCATTTTTTGCAAAAATCATAAATTTATGTGAGTTATGATCGTCTATGTCGACGATCGTTGCTTCATTTATGATTTTTTCAAGAGCAAAAATTTAGAAAGGGCAAGGTCTCTATTTCACTTGAGAGAATGTTTAAATTTGTATAGCGAATTTATTCTGCAAATACAATTAGGGGTTGAACGAGGAGGATACCATTTTTTACAAAATAATACGACAATCGGTATATTAAAGCTTTTGTGACTCATGAGCATCACCCCCAATTCTTTTAGAGGAATTCATGAAAAATGCAAGTAAATATTTACGCACTATATTTAATAGGGGAAACTACAATTTGCACCCCTGAACTATGGGGTCTGTCACAAACACCTCCCGTAAACTACAAAATGTAACAAAATGGCCCCTCCGTTTTTTGGTCAGATGTTAGAAAATTAACACCGTTAATTTAAGAGTGTAATTAATTATATACCCTTGTGACACTAACATGATTTGTATTGTGTACAGACTTCTCATTCCTCTCACTTAGACAAAAAAAGGTCTCTCCTTCACTCTAAGAACGTAAGATCGAATTTTTCCAAAAATCTGATTTCTTCGCTGAAATTCTTCCATGGTTTGAATCATCTGAAAGCTTTGATGTCTGAAGAAATTTGGAGGCAAAAAATCAAGAAATATGAAGAGAGACAAAGGTTAGTGTTGCTTTAGGGCTTTCAAATGCAAATCGCGACTTGATCAATTCCCCCTCTTTTTTTTCGTAGTTATGTCAGGGGTTTTTTTAGAAACAAATTTATTGTGTTTATGATGTTTATTTTGTCCATTTCGATGGTAAATTAGGGTTTTCACAGAATTAATGCACGATTTTGAGAAAATTAGGGTTTTGCAGAAATCTTTTTCGAATTTTTGGGGAATTAATTTGATTTGGTCTTAAGATTTATTTTTTGGATTTTGTTGGTAATTTAGTATTTTTCAGAACAATTTCCATAAATATTGTGACTTTTTATGGGGATTTCTTTATTTTGATATTAAGATTTAATTTTGGGGTTTTCTTTTTTCTGCATCTTATGTGCATTTGATTAATTGATTTTTTTTCTTTTTTTTTTTTGTACGAAATATATTGGGTGATCAGTTGTATACACGGGGAAGTTTTGGTGGTGAATGGGGTAGGTATATCAGTCGCAAGGTACACATTGTTATAGATGTTGACCCAGATTTGATGTCATATTTTGAGATAATTGACTTAGTTAAACAAATGGGATACCCTGCCACTACTGTTGTTTGGTTTATAATGCATGTTGAAGTTGAATTGAAGCTACTTGATAGTGATATTGTTGTGATGAAAATGTTTAGATTGTATGTTTCTGCATGTGTGCATGAGATTGATTTATTTCTAGACACCGTAGAAATTGATCCAGAAATCACATTGTTAACTCTTGAGAATGACATGAACTTGGAGGTTGATAATGAGGATAACTCAGAGAGAGATGATCTTGAGAGTGAAACTGATCTTGATTATGATGCAAGTACTAATAGTGAAAGAGATGATGGTTAGTCTGACTTTGAGTTCTTTGCTTTGAGTTCTTTGTTGAGGGTGACACATTGAGTGATAGTTGTGATCTTATAGGAGACCATGATGTTGAAACAAATATTTCACATTCAGTATTAAATGCTGAAGTTGAAAAAACATTTTTTGCCGGAGAAAAAGATATTCAAAGTGATCCTTTAATCCTTTCATAACCTAGTGACTCCGATTATGAGAACACAGGCCTAAAATTTCCAGATTTTGATGAGGGGTCTAAAGTGAAAAATCTATAACTTGCAGTGGGCCTTAGTTTGCTAATTCTTCTATATTTAGGAAAGCCTTGAGGCAATTTTTAATTGTGA
This sequence comes from Erythranthe guttata, assembly GCF_056151865.1. Classification (NCBI taxonomy): domain Eukaryota; kingdom Viridiplantae; phylum Streptophyta; class Magnoliopsida; order Lamiales; family Phrymaceae; genus Erythranthe; species Erythranthe guttata. The sequence continues at coordinate 10,186,965 of NC_142541.1, forward strand.
GAGGATTTGAACTGAAATTTGAAAAAAATGTGAGAAAAATGGTGACTGCATCTTGTAAGAATAAATGTGGCTGGAGGATACATGCTAGCGTACAGGGTAAGTCCACAGCATTTCAGGTGAAGACCACACTAAAGGTGAACCTCATAGGTGTCCTAGAGCATTTAGGAACAAGAGTGCCAACTCCACTTACCTTGCAGAGCATTACTTAGAACATTTTCTTGAAGACCCCTCTATGTCTATTAAATCATTCAGAAAGCTGGTGAGAAAGGAAGTGAATGTGTACGCACATAGGAAAAAACTATACTGAGCCAAACAAAAAGCCATTGAGAAAGTGCATGGTAATGTGTATGAGCAATAGTCTAGAGTGAAGCACTATTGCCATGAAATTCTAAAAACCAATCCTAGTTCTACTGCAGTAGTTAAGGACCAGGGTACTCCAATATACAAAGATCCTAGATTTCCTAGGATTTTTGTGTTTTTTGATGCAATGAAGAGAGTTTTTATAGAGGGTTGTAGACCAATTATAGGATTGGATGCTTGCTTCCTCAAGAGTCCTTATGGTGGGCAGTTGATGGCTGCTATAGGTAGAGATGGGAATAATCAGATGTTCTCTTTAGCTATTGCAGTAGTTGAAAGAGTGTAGAGAGAGCTGGACTTGGTTTTTGAATATGTTGATTCACTTTGTAACTGGTTTTGATTTAACTTCATGCACCTTTATTTCTGATAAACAGAAGGGATTAGTTGAGACATTTCAATCAATTATGCCAAACACAGATCACATATTTTGTTTAAGGCACTTGTATACAAACTTCAAGCTGAAATTTAAGGATAAGGCATTGAAAGATCTGATGTGGAGTGCAACAAGGGCTTATTTGGAGGAAAAATTCAATAAGAAAATGGATGAGATCAAAGCCTTAATTATCAAATGAGGCTTATGTTTGGTTAAAGATAATCCCAACCAACTTGTGGTGCAAACATGCTATCTCAGCAAGGCCAAAGTGTGATCTGCTGAGCAACAACTTGTGTGAATCCTTTAACAACTATATCAATGAAGCTAAAGAAATGCCCATTCTTATAATGATGGAGGCTTTGAGGAGACAATTTATGTATAAAATTCTGACTAAAAGACAGTGGATAGAGAAATGCACTACCAAAATTTGTCCTAGGATACAAGATAAATTGAACAGTATCAAAGACAAGGCACTTGAGTTTGTGAATGTCAAATGGCAAATGAGGGGATTTGGAAAGTGACATTAGGAAATAAGGGTTGGGTTGTGGACTTTAGAAAAAAATCATGCAGTTGTAAGGAATGGGACATGACAGGAATACCATGTGCACATGCCACTTGTGCACTTATGTCTGAGTACAAAGATGTAGAGAATTATGTAAGCCCTTATTTCTCTGTTGACAATTACAGGAAGGCTTACAGTTACACTTTGAATCCTCTGGCAGACCATTCACAATGGCCAATTCCATCAACACATGTTGAATCACTGCCAATCTTGCCTCCTCCATTCAAGAAACAAACTGGCTGACTAAGAAAAATGAGAAAGAAAGGATATGATGAAATCAGTGTTGGAGGCCAAGGGACAAGACAAGGAACTGTGTAAACATGCTCAAACTGTGGTGATATCACTCACTATAAAAGAAGGTGCAAGAAGCCTCCTTCACAAAAATCAAGAAGTGCAGAAAGACCAAATAATGTAGAAAGGCCAAGAAAAAGAACTAAGGTTATGTGTTTATATTACTATTGATTAATTCATTTAGTACATTTGATGTAGTTAACTAAAGTTAATAATTTTGCAATTGCAGGCACCTTCATCTTCTGTTGGTGCAACCACTTCAACCCCAAATCAGAATACAGAAACAAATGTTGCAGGACAATCCTCTACACCAATACAATCCTCTACACCGACTGGTCCTTCTACACAATCCTCTACACCAACTGGTCCTTCTACACAGCCTGTTTGAGGACAAAGTAGCAAAAGACATGGACAAAAAGCAAGAAACCTGGCAAAAAAGGTGGTTCCCATGCTGGAATTGCAATTGTTATGGGGTGGGAATGTTCAATCAATTCAGAACTCATATGCATGTATTTCTCTCATCATAAATAATCCGTCTTTTCAATTTCAATAAAAAAATACTCATTTAAATGCTATGGTGGCAAAATGGTGCAAATAATGGGTCTCAAGTTCAAGTAAATAAATTTTCAGATGGGGGGAATATACATGTAACTAATTTATTAAAATGTGATTGATCTTTTCTTATACAATGAATTAATGGTTCATTTTTTCTCATATAGTGTTCAATAAATGTAGATGCAAGTGCACAATACTAGATTTGGGAATGTGCTTTTCTCCAGCCAGTCAAGATCAAACATATTTGATGTCATTACTTATAATGGAGAAACCTAAAATTCAGTGGTATTTTCTGTTATTTCTTAAGATATTGTGTTAATTGAACAAGTTATTTCTTATGTTAGGTTGTTATTTTGATTTTTGGAAGCCTGCAAACTAGTATTTTGATATTTTGGCATGGCTGTGTCATTAGCATTTACATTTTGGTGGCTGTGAAGCCTTTACATTTTGGGGTTTGCTGTTTAGAACATACATTGTACTTATATTTTGGTATGGTTGTTTAGCCTGTCTATTCAAGTATGAAATAACATTTATTATCTTGCTAATTTCATTGGAAATAGTATTACTGTAGATACAATAAGTTTCCCTTGTGATATTCTAAGTTCTTTGCAATCAATTTACATAGGAATATAAAGATGCTAAACATTGCAAATATCTTCACATATCTCCATATCTTATTTTTCTTGGAAATTGCACATTCTAGTGTTTGGACTTTTTATTCCAAGTGCTTGTTTGCTTTTGTCTGGTTTAGAATTATTTCATGAAGATCCTATTGTACAATTTCAACTTTTCATTAGCATCCTCCATTGACTTTATATTTTCATTCTTCTCATCCAAAAATTTCAACAAGTCTTGCCCAATTTCCAGCCCCTTTGGACAAATCTCAGGCTCGAACCACTGAAAGTACTAGCAACCACTTGATTTTTGTTAAGAAATTAATAAGTATATTTATATAGTTACAAATACTATTTGTAAATGATGATTCCAATGAATATGAAATATAACCTTACATCACAGTTTGACAGCCCGCAAATCTTCTTCCTGGATTGAGTAGAGTCCAAGTTGTTCGTGTTACAACAGTTTTATGGCACTTGCATGTTGTGCCTAAAAAAATAGACAAATAGTGTCGTGATTTGTAACATGAATGACAATTATCTTGTGAATTTGAGCTATTACTCGAAATTTTTCAATATTTACCACCAAAAAAGGGATATCAACATGCTTTATAAGAAGGAAAAAATAAGGGAAAAAAATGGAAAATGAAGAAATTTAGAGAAAAAATGATGAAGAAAAAAGTTGTTGAAAATCTCTTTAACCCACACAAACATATATATACTAGTTTGGAGGATAAAAGGGTCAAAAAAGGTTCCAACGGGTATAAAAACGGCTAGAAACATTAAAGATAATGCGCCATGTCATCATCCACTAACATATTCGAAACGGAGGGGCCATTTTGTTATTGTAGTTCAGGGGGTGTTTGTGACAGACCCTATAGTTCAGGGGTGCAAACTGTAGTCCCCCTATTTAATATACTGTAAGTTTTAACCATAACATTTTATAATATAAAGATAAATATGAAACTGTTGTAAATAATGTGAAAGTTCTCCTAACTTAATCGCTATGAGGTTTGTCAATCTCCAACTAGTGTTAATCTCAAACTTCTTAATCACATTATGTGTGTAGGAGATAACTTCATTGTAACTCCTACATGTAACTTTTCTTTGTAACTTTCGGTTGTTACCACCTATACAAATGAAAAAAACTCCCTCCTCATTTAACACTCACAAGTATATCTCTATGTTTTGTTGTTTGCTTATTCTATATTTCTATATTTTTATCTTGTTGTATACTTTATACTCTACTAAATTATTCCACTATCACCAAACAAAAATCTTGAGTAATTGGCTATTTTATAACATGTTATCAGCATAAGGTGCTCGTCGTGCTCGTGGAAAAGTAATCGTTCGAGGAAAACACTTGGAAAACTTGTGATTTGGGTTTTTACGTGATACCGTGATCTAGGAGAACGTGTCATATTCTTCATTATACTTGAACTTAAGAGTTTCAATTAAGCCTTAATCCTGTGCAATTTCGATTTTGGTAAGAAATGAGTGCTATATAAATTTGATGGCATGAAATGTATGAAGTATATATTTATCTTGAAATAATTACTTAATTTTATGTGACGATCTTCGTAATATGACATATGTTGGGGTTATAATCTCCATTATGTAATTAGTGCTATAAAAATGCCTTAATATTTCTTATAGAAATTAGAATTACTATGGACATGTCTACATGTTACAGGGACTCACATATATATTTTTTTCTTCTTATTTGGCTAAAAAAAAGTGGATATGCGAATGACAATTTACAATTTCGTAGAAAAATGCATATGTCAATACGTTTGGCTTTTATATTTCCTTAATAATTCATGGAATTTGCTTTCCTTGGTTGGATTTATATTGTATGAATTTGCTAAAAAAATATTATGTAACATGGGCATTTTGTTTGAAGATGATCTAATACTTTACGAAACATGCTATTTACACCCTTATATTGTCTTATTTCACCACCAAATTAAATATATTTTCTAATTTACCCATTTCTTCCGTTTTTAGCTATATTTTTTACTAATTTATACACCGCCAACCACTAAACTAATTAAAATATTTATTAAAAAAAAAAACCATACCATTTTCACTGGATTTTCTATCTCAAAATCTCAACCTCTCCACCTTAAGTGAATAATACTTTCGTCAGAGAAAAACATTTGTGAAGGTCAAAGAGAGCAGTAATTCACGTTCTTGGAGATATAAATTAAGAGTGTTTGTATGGAAGGTCCTGAACTTCCTGCAGAATGGTCAGTTTGACTTAATATAATTAAATTTTCTAAAAAACATTACATAATATGTAGGTCATCTGATATGAATTTTAAATATCTTGTGATAAATATTTCATTGCAAAAAAAAAAATTAAAAATTTAAAAATTTAAAAATTTAAATATTTAAATATTAAAATAAAATAGAAATAACTTAGAACACGTGAGCAGAAGGGTGGAGGATTATTAATTTGAGGGGTATTTATGACATTTCATATATCTTTGGTGGTGAATTGAGACACTTTGGAGGCGAAAATATCACCACTCTACTTTATTGACCTGTTATTATATGTCGTTTTGGGTCGTTACGCGTATATTAAGATACTCAATAAATATGCATAAATTATACCAAAAATAACATAGTAATATTAAAATACCCTTGTGTTAATTATTTTTTAATTAATTAATTAAGAGCGATAAGGGACAAAATTGAAAAAAAATGTAATTAATGCTTTATTGGAACTCTAAAATGAGAAAAAAAAATTGAGAGAAAAAAAAACACCCAAAAAATATATATAATATGGCACAGATGGTTAGTATGCATTAGATAGTGTGGTTTCATTTATCATTATTGATATATTTAGTTAATTTGTAATCTAATACTTTCAGTATATTTTTTGAAATTTATATGATTTATATATACATGTTAATTATGATTTATGTTATGGCAAGTTATATGATTTTGGTTATCTTTAGACCAATATTATTGAGCATGCTATGGCTTCGATGTTTGGTCAATTTACATAGTCTTAATTGTAGAAATACTTTGGTCTATCTTTAATTGAAAATTCTATTTGATTGACCATTGTTTATATGTTCTATGTAATTTTGTGACATGTGTGCGATAAACAAAAGGCCGCGGCTATATGCAATAGTTGTTTCAATTGTGCAAGGCCAAATTATATTTTTTCAATGTATAAATACTATAATACCCTTGCTTGTTAAAAAGAAAAAGAAAAATCCAAATGTACAATACCAAAAACTCAAACCACAAAAAAAAAAAAACCTATCACAAAACCACAATATCAACTCTCATCTTCTCCATCTTCCAAAACCCACAAAACCTTTCTCCTTCCTCCTCCATAAACAAACAAAACCAAAACATTCAAAATCACCAAAACTCGACAAATCTTACAAAGATGGCAAGTATGGAGTCAGAAGACATCAAAATAGAAGATTCTACGGTGGAAGAACCCAAGAAGGTATGCATTTATGTGTTTTTTGGCTAGAATATCGTTTTCCAAAAAACAATCCCGCACAGACGCGGTCTACATGTACATGTCGAATTTTATAGGTAAAAATCGACAATGAGATGTCAATTTTGTAGTAGCAAATTCAACATTTCACAATGTCAATTTTTCTGCTATAAATTCGACATTTAATGTCGATTTTTACCTAACAAATTCGACATACTGTTGATGTAGAATTTTTTGGGTCTTTTTTTCGACCCTTAAGTGTTGATTTCTAGCATAGTTTTCGACACCTTGGTGTCGATATTTACTAGATTCAAATTTATTTGTTTCCTCTTTTTTTGAGGTTGAACAAAATGAGGAATTAACATTTTTAAGCGTTGTTGGGCGGATTTAGGTCGCTCATAGTTGTGAGCAGCGGGGCTGGCGGCGGCGGTCGGCGAGGAGCTTGCGGCGACACAGGTGTGGCGACTGGAAGGGTTTCTCAGTGGGGTGGGTTTTCTTTATTTTATTTTATTTTATGTTTTCTTTCAATTTTTTGTTTTGCATTATTTGTTACTTGGTCTTGCATGAGCAAACAAAATCCGATTTAATTTATGGGTATATTTGTTATTTCATCTAGATAAAATAGAATTTTTGGAATCTTTCTTTAATTTGGTCTTGCACAATTGAAATTAGTATTGCATATAGTTGCGGCCTATACAAAATTTGGTTCTTCCCTATGCTTTATATGAAAGTCATAAATGTGTATAAATATGCATTATATGAACTATTGTACCGGCCGTTCTAGTAAGTAAAAAGGTTTTTTCAACTATTAATGGAGGCTACATTCCCATAAAACACTATAAATCCATCGGTATATTTAATTCGAGAGGTAACACTTGAACGACCTAGGGAAAATGAGGAGAAACCAACTCATGTTGCAAGATGTCAATGGGGATATTGTGATTGATAAAGAACATTTAGGGAATATGGTTGTTGATCCGCAAAGATTTGCAGGGCCCAATAAGGCAAGGCACAACAGAGTTGGCCCACGCCCGAAGGAGGAAATAAGAGCACATGGGATCCGAGCTTATTTGCCCATTTCACCGGACTTTGATAAATGACCCAAAACATTGAGCCCACAAGTGTAATGCCCAAAGAATGTGATACATTGACGGCAGAGACGAACTAGGACAGCTAAGAGCTCTCCGACGAGCCGCGAGTGCCGAGCGCCGAGTGACGAGCTGACGAGCCGATGATTGACGAGCTGACGAGCCAACAAGCTGACCAGTGCCGAGTTACGAGTGCATAGCACCAAGTGACGAACCGACGAGCGATGAGCGGCGAGTGCCGAGTGCCGAGTGATGAGCCAACGAGCCGACGAGCTGAAGGTGCCACCTCATAATTTAAGCACTAAGGCATTTAAATTATCTTGGTAACTTAATCACTAAGACTTGGAAAAATATCCTGGACTTGAATGAATAATTAATTGAGTTGAATAAAGTCAATGAAATCCACAAAATATCTCTATAATAAATAGAAGTTTATATCCTCTTCTTCAACAAGACACAATGACCGACAATAAAAACGAGATACAACATAATCACTGCTCTCCCTCCCTATTTATTTTGATCGAACATATTATGAATCTGAGAGGTGTTCTGACTTAAACTTCGGATTGCTAACGCCGGGAGTACCTCTCCCGGTCCTTTTACAGGTTAAACAACGAACATGTCTTAGACAGAATCAACTCGAGGATGCAGGATCTCTTGAGGTGATCGGAGAAGCTGTTATCACCTTCGACCGAGCCAAGAATTGCTGATTTAACCCGCTCGTAGCCGACATGAGTTGGGTCATTCTCTATATTGCTAGTACCTGCAATCCTAAAACAAATACAAGCTCTACAGCCTGAACCCCCAAAGAACTTCAAATAGATTTTGTAATAAAATTCAATCCGGTCGGATCAAATGGCGTCGTCTGTGGAAAATTGAGTTATAAGACGTCGATTTTCAATCATATACAATTTTTGAGTTGAGAAAATCATATCAAAAATATAAAAGAAGAAAGTTGTATATATAAATTTTCTCTTTTGCTCAAAATCATGAGCCTTAGATTGGTGTAATTTATAGCTATGCTTTGGAATAAGCTTTCATGGAATCAATTCGAAAACGGAATACTTCTTCGTTTTGGACATAAGGCCTACGAAGACCCGAACAAATCAATGTGCCGACTACGAGAAAAAAGAGGGTTTCATGATTTCTTAGGAGAATTTGAACGCTTAATGAATTGTTTACCCAATTGGGCATAAGAAGCTCTACTGGGAGCATTCATGGCATGTCTTAAGGAGGAGATTGTAAGCGATGTAAGGCTATTTAAACTCAGGGACCTTCAAAGGAAGATTGAATTAGCAGAGATAAAAGATGAATAATTACATGTTAGAAAGAAGTTTGACATAACAAGTAGTTCAACAAGGAAATATCTCCAGTTTGTCGACCCATCTAACCGGAAAACGATTAAATTTTGTATCTTCCACATGGAAAGGTGGATACTCCCATCCTGATATATCTCTTTTTGTCAAGTTATTCTTTGGTTCCTCCTTCGATTTAACAAATTCTTGCACAACCAAATGAATTTTTCCATAATTGGAAGTGTTACTAATGTATTCAACCGTATTTTGATGAGTCATGTAATGATTTCCTTCAAATGCAACCGCTAATATGCAAATCCAATCTTTTATTTTCAATTAACGATGTGGCTGATTTGGGTAGTTTCGATTTTTCAACATGCATGGTACTCAAGAATGTATGTAGCTCTGAAGCTATAAACGTATCACGTTCCTGAACTTTTCTAAGAATTTGGCACACACGAAAGTCCATGGGTAACATTAGGAACGTCAGTACAACTATCCAAAATTTATAAAGCCGGTGAATTGAGTTCGTCATCCAACATATACAATGCCTTGTGTGTGACATTGCATATCAAACATTCAAATACTTGATTGTGCTGGATTTTAAAAGTTACACCTCAATCTGATTCAGTTGAAGCTCAACTTCCGAATCAAGATGATATTGCACAGTGTTAATAGCTTTGGAGAAGAATTTAACCAATCCTTTGACACAATGTTCGCACTCTCCACCATTTCGTGTACATCAACAATTTCAATTAATAACTAAAAACATCAACAATAAATTATCAAATGTGTGGTTAAAACATGAAATACATGTTAGTCGACGTATTACCAAGATGCAATTAGTTCAGGCTTTGACGAATTTCTTCTTGTAAATTAACCACGTGTTGTTGAGGTATGTCATCAGTTTAGGGTAACAAACATACATTATAACCATTTATTTGTAATTTTCATTGTACGCTGCAACAGTTGTTGATTCCACTAGCCTTGCCTAATGTCCGCGCTGGAATAAAAGACCGTGTTTTGGTTGCCTATAAACTTTGTCACATTAGTCTCAACATTTTTGTTTATGTGAAACAAACACAACATATCGTACGATCGTGGAAATATGTTAGGTAAGGATTTTAAGAGACCCAACTCCTCATTCGTCAAAATCCCATCTGGTTCTACATCACCTAATGTACATCTCATACAATTTAAAGCCCATGCATATGTATTCGCATTTTTATTTGACATGAAAGCAATATCAATTGTGAAATTCATACCAACGTGAGAAATGTCAATTCTTTTGTAAAAGTGGCATTTGATATATACGTCCAACATTTTACACCTCAAAATCTAAATAACGGATGTAAATAAATCACAAAATTTAAATATAACGAACGTAAATAAATTACAGCCACGTTGATTTTATAAATTCAATCTATCAATATAACACATGGGAATAATCGCAGAAGCTTGATTAAATCAGGGGCGACAAACATAACATCGGTGATTGTATAGCCGACTTCATTTCGCCGATGCTAATATCATATCCACTTTGTTGAAGGTCGTGGATTATGTGTTGTATCATTGTCTTTCCCGCCATTTTCTCTTTTTTCATCCTCTCAATTTGATTGTAGATATGTTTAAGGACGTCGTTATCTCTGGATTATACTTTCTCGAACGACCCAAAATCATTTTTGTTTTCACATGGCCTTTCCTCAGTAATTTAACTACTCCATATCATTTTGCATAGGTATGTGTTTACGTGTCAATGGTGTGTGTTCGTGAATTATGTGATTAACCGTTTGCCTTATGGAGTTTGGAATGTGAGTAAGAATGGCTATATAATATTATATATTATATATTATATATATCGTATTTTCAAAGTTCGATATTTAATCGGATTTCTTACTGAGTTTTATAGCTCATATGCCTTTTAATTGCAGCTAGTAGTGTTAGTAACCCTCCATCGGGATGGATCGAGTAGCGGATTGAGGTCTTGTCCGGGATTTTTGGAAGTTGTACAAGGGCCTATGAACGATGCTAAAATATTTTGGTTTTTCTTTTGGTGATGTAATATTAAACCCAAGTATTTTCCTTTTCGTATATTTCGAAACTCAAATTCGGTATGGATCGTACTTGACTTTTATTATTAAATATTCCGTTTAGTAATTTCGCTATTTTCACGCCTCACTAGTAGTTTTCGAAATATTCACCAAAATACATTTCAAAAACTCTGATTTCTTTTCGAACCAAAAATAAAATAGATTGATAGTGTAGCACTCGAATAAAAATCCTCCTCTCGAAACTTGTTTTCAAACGAAACATTTAGTCGACTAAAATACTCATAAGAAAGTTTTCGAAAAATGCAAAGGTTTTAATTGCCCTAAAGAAGAGATTTTTAATAATTGCATTTTAGTCCCATTCCAATGTTTTAAAAATTACAAAGAGATCCTTTTGCTTCCACTATAAGAATGAATATCCGATAAATCGGTTCGATTTATCACCCGACTAGAAGGGGGTGCTACAAGCTTGACTTAAAAATTGTTGGTACTTTAAGTCAAACTGAGTTAATCAATTCAAACTTTCTAGAACCAACCGTTAAGCCACACAATGTGGGCCAAATACTCAATTAGGGATGGCCATGGGGCGGATTTTGGAAAACTGGCAGCCGCCCCGCTAAGAAATTTTTTCACTCCGTGCGGGTTTGATTTTACTAAACCCGCCCCGCCTCGTATAAAACTCGTTCTGACCTATATGTATATATATATATATATTTTTTTATATTTATAGGTTATTTAGTTAAAATGTCTCTGAAAATTAGTATTTTATAATATAAAAAATATATAAAATTAATAAACATATATAAACGAGTTGGAAACTCGGCGTGTAAGGGTGCGTATGTTCAAAATCCGTACCCTAGAGGTGAGAGTTTTAAAACCCGTACCCACCCATTAGGTAACAAAGTAGAAATTACCCGATAAATCCAGGATGGGGCGGCACGGATAGTCGATGGCGCGGATGAAATTGTCATCCCTATTGAGAAACATAAACCTCGAAGAGAAACATTACAAGTACCGATATTTGGAGTGAATAAAAAAAGATATTTTATTGTGCGATGGGCACGTCAGCAGAAGAAAAAGCAAGGCACAAATGGATACACGGGTAAAATTCGTTTTAGTCCCTGAGCTTTGCAGCCAAAATCAAATTCATCCCTGTGTTTTTAATTTTGTTTAATGTCATCCCCGAAACTCAATTCCACTGCCAAAATCAATCATTTTTCACAAAATGCCCATATTACCCCTTGAAAACCTAGGGGACTAAAATGAAATTCAGCCCTAATACTTTTTTTGCTGAACACCACAAAATAAAATTAATAACATTTCAAGATCTTAAAACTTATTTTTTCTCATTAATTCAAACAATATCTAAAATACACACAAATATTATTTTATTTTTCAAATTCTTGTTGCAAATTATTTTTTCAAATCTTTAAACATAAATTAACTACTAAAGTACAAATTATTTCTTCTTAAAATACAAATAAAAATATATTATTTAAAGATTATTCTACTAAAAAAATTTCAAAATTAAATAAAATCATAAACTTAAATATTACAAAACATTATCGCTTTAAAAAAAAACATGTTTTAGTAACACTGCATTCTGGCTGTGTGAATTACCACATTAGACTATAACAACATTAGTTTGATTCCATATGTTGTAACAATTAATTTCATAAGCATAGACGGAACCAGGATCAAAATATAGAGGGGCTAACTAAAATTTTGAGGTCCGGGCAGCGCCTCGAAAAAAATTGTATGTTCACAAGACATAGCAAACATAAGTTTATATTGATAACTTTTAATTAAAATAGCATATATATTATAGTTTTATCATATTTTAAGCATGACAAAAAAATCTTAATGTATTGCACTTAAAAATTTTGGAAATTAATGGCATCGTCTCAAATTATTTTGAAGAGACACCGATAAAAAATTCCAAAATAAGTAAATATTCATAAATATTATATAGAAAATACAAATTTTAACCATTTTGTTAAATATTTTTATATTAAATATAATATCTACAAGTATAATTTATATAGTATTGTGGAGAAGAAACAAAAAAAATTAAGGATTAAGACACATATTTACAAAAACTTTAGGGGGGCAAAAGTAATAATAAAAAATACAATGCCAAAATACCTAAAAAAACGGGGTTTGGGAAAAACAAACTTTTACACGAGAAATTTACAAAACCAAAAAATTATTATGAATTTCCAACAAAAAATATTAGCAACAAATTTGACATGAAAAGAAATTGAGTTAATTTCGTAACATACATCTATACATAATTATTTGTTGATTTGTTTCCATAAGTTTTAGTAAATATTATTAAATAGAATTTTAGTTCAATATATTTTGTAGAGTAAAAAGTGGCATTTGGGCTGAGTTTCATTTTAGTGCCCAGGTTTTAAAAGGGTAATATGGGTATTTTGGGAGAAAAAATGAATTTTAGCTGTAAAATTATATTCCAGGGATGATATTGAACCCAATTAAAATCACAGGGATGAATTTGATTTTGCCTGCAAATGTCAGGGACTAAAATGAATTTTACCCATGGATACACTTGATATTCATTTATTTCATACAAATATAATATAAATAAATATTGTAGCGACCCGATTCCAAAAGCAACCGAGTAACCGACCTCTGCCTTAACCCGGACGACAAGAATCGACGTCGCAGCACAAAAACTCCATCGATTGATTATTTGTCTTCTTTCCCAATTTTTCAATTCCCTATTATCCTTCCTTCCTTCCTTCTCCTCCAAAAATTATCGTTTATTATTTCTAGAAAATATAAGTCAAAAACTGATCTGCAGCTATTTTTGGGTTCAATAGAAACAAATTATTATTATATGTAGAAAACGAGGGAAAAAGAATACAGCGAGAGCGATGCAAAGGGCTGTTGACAATGTTCTGGCTGTCACCAAAGAGTGAGTCGTCTTCCTTCTTTTTTTTTCTCGAATTATTTATTAATTTTTTTTTTAATTTATAATGTGAAATGTTAGGTTTGCTGATGATCGTTATGTTTTTGAGCAGTTGCCTGTTTAGTTTACCAATCCCTAATTGAGGAAATAGTTGTTTCCCTTTTCCTTGGATGATAATTAGCTTATTTTGTTTGGAGTGATTTTACTGTTTTTAATTTCTCAAGGATTATTTGAAATTGTGTTATTCCCATGTGTCGAATTTATTTTTTTCGCCGAAGATATCTTAAGAACGAAGACACTAATTCTTACAATGACTTTTCGTTCTTATTTTCTTGACAAATTGTCAATAATGTTGGTGTTTATCGAAACACTGATACATTTTTCAAGAATTTCACATCCGAAAGTTCCTAATTTCTAAACAAAGCTCGTGCAGTTAAAAAAAAAGACACGAGGAATATGTATTTTTAGAAGTTCCTAAATTGGATAAACTCCCCATTGATCGCCCTAGTTCGACGAATTAAGCAAGACAGACAGTGCACGGAAGAACAACTGGCAAATTTCTATTTTGATAGATTTATCGAATCTTGAATTCAATTCACTTCCTTCAAGCCCTTGCAGTTAGAAACAAATATAAGGAGTAATATTTTATTTTCCTAATAAAGTAGGATGTCGTGCCCTTGTCGACGAGGAAGTGATATGATTGGGCATTTAGTCTTACTTCTCAAAATGATTGACCCATAGATACAGACAAGCCCCAATTTGTAAGGCCTACCGAATTTTTTGTCAACCAATGTCACTTTCCTTTTCTCTCTTTTTTCTTTTTGTCATGCTTCTTTCGTAACTCAAAATACCGGCAATGATATTTTCTTGCAACCAATCGCCATCCTTCCTCGATGTGTGAAGATATTCGCACCAATTCATAAACCACTCTAAATTTATTTCCTATTGGGTGAGGGTTTCTATAATGGCACCGATCACACACACACAAACACACACACACACACACACACAATATTATATATAAACTTTAAATTCTATTGTATTGTGACACTTAATCGTGACTTCCGTGCTAGGGAAATCAAAGGAAGAGATGTTGAGAGAATGCATTTTGGTTTTTGTTTTGCATATAGTTGCACATGGACCACTCTCTTTTATACTTCCATTTGCATTACGTTATTAATTTCGACAAGAATAAATGGGCAAACTTTGTGCATTTTGTACATACTCTTTGTCCATTTCTTTACTGCTCTTCTTTACTCCATGTCGGGATGCAATGTTCTCTTTGTGAGCATATTTATGCGCTACTCACAAAGATATCTACTTCTTTTGATGTGATATATGAAGATTGGTTTAGGGTTAAAAAAATGTTTTGCTTGAAAGGTTTAAGAAATGTTTTCCTTTTGAAGATGTATTATCTGTGTTTAAGAAAGGTTTTATAATACACCAACAATTATTAATATCTTTTATTCTTTTCCCTGTTGATATAACTTGGCAGGTCGGTAAAGACGTTCACTTATGAATCGCTGAATAATATTGTAAGATTAATAAATGGAATATCAGCAATGTTATTGGCTATCTTGCCTGGAAAGGCATCAATTCTTGAAGGCATTCATGGTTGGGAGCTTAGGCCTACTTTGCGTGGACCTCGACTTCCACGCTGGATGGAGAAGTAAGTTTGCTTATCTTAGTCTTAAGTTACTCATCTTAATATTTATGTACCGAAATTTTATTGGAAATATGATCGTTATATTTGGTACTAGATCATACAGGTTTTACTTCATTATACTGTTAACTTCTACAGTATTAATATATGAGTAGGGCTTATATTTGGAACTAGTTAAATAGCTGGTTTGGATTTGTAGACTCTTAGGAACTAGTGACTTTTAGTTGGAATATTGCAACCACGGGACGAGAACTTCTGAAATATACCAATTTGGGGGTAAATATTTTGCTTTTTCGCCTTGTTGTAACGTCATTGGGTCCTCAATTTTCAAGCATTTACACATGCATGCTTGCTTATGTAGTGTTAGTTCCTGGCAGAGTATGTATATATGTAGATTAATGTTCACTTTTTGATTTTAACCTTTCTTGATTTTTTTAAACAAGTTTCCGTTATTTCGGACAAGAATATGTATATATGTAGATTAATGTAAAAAGTAAGAGAAATTATGTTCGTTTGAAGTGGTTGTCATCGACGATGCATTGTGTGGGAATGGTTGAAATGTTTGTGCACTCCAAGAAATGCTCGTAACTGTGCTGTTTGGGGTTGTGAATAATATTACCCAACCTGTAGGAAGAGATCAATGTGAAGTTTCATGTACCGATATAATAAGAGGATAAATAAGGCTTTGTTTAGTCGAGTTGATTTTGCCATTCTTTATGCAGAACGTACCTTTAACGTAGTCTGACATAATCAGGTGAAAGGCTAAGTGTGTTTCTTCTTTTCTCTGACGTAGATATGGGCCATATGGCAATCCATTCAACATCTGTGGTTTGCTTCAGTGAATGTTTTACTCACGTAACTTGATTGCTGCTGTTAGCGGATTACTTTCATAGCTCCATTAGAATCTGATCATCAATACAATTTCGTTTGTTAGTTACATGTGTATACAGTGACGTGAAAATGCCCAATAGATTTTATCAGCTACCAACTCATGTTTATTTATCTTCACACATCTTTCGTTAGTTATCCAGTGTATGCTAAAGTTTTGGCAGAGTTTGCAACACTTGGAACGTATCGCAGCTTATTTCTCTGTTAAGAACTTGTCACTGACCCTGCTTGACATGTTAAGTATATAATATTTTCTTCTTTATGATTGCAGTGGCGTATCATCTTTCAATCAGTTCATTCACGAACTCTCAGTTGATTCCGATACATCCTCAAGTGTAGATTATTCATCTGATGGAGAAGATAGTGATAATTATCCTGGAACTCCTTTATCACAAAGTTCCCGATTCTCGAGAGAGAGCAGTTTTACGAAGCTCAACAGGAGCTGGATATATTGGATTGGATGTATTATTTCGTGGATTTTGTTTCCAGTGAAGTTCCTTTTTGGGATTCCACTTTATCTCTTTACTTCAGTTTCTCATACAGCTTCCAAAGCCTTTGCAAGGCCAGGGAACCGCCATCCAACTGCACATTCTCCTAGAAGACGGCAAACCCTTAAAGACCATTTTGTTCAACGGGCTACTGATCGCAGACGTGGTGTTGTTGAGGTCTGTTTCCGTATCCATTTCCATCCTCTCATATCTAGATGCATGTTTTTTAGATGCACTTCATTTGATGTCATATTTGCATGAATTAACGATTCATTGACAAACAAATCGAAGCCGAAATCAGATCTGTCATAACCTCCAACAGATTGATGAATAAGCAAACTATGTGATGAGAAATCAATTATTGGTTCTCTTTCAAGATCACATCGATGTATCCATGTTTTTTGGTATTCTTGATTTGGTTATAGACTTATTTTTCTCTCTTTTTTTGTTTCATCACATGTGTAATTCACCTATAGAAGTATGCACTCGTTGTAATATCACATTAAGAGAGAATTATGTAGGCCAAATGGCTCGACCACATCATCTTGTCCTTTTTCTCTATTCAATTCTCTCTTATGATTCAAAGTTAAACAAAATATTGTGCGCAAAATAAGACATGATAAAACCAAAAACGGATACATGGAAAGTCTATAACACAGAAGCATGAATTTCACAAGGAAAACGTACATATGCCACCAAGACACTGCATTGAGTGGATTAAATATGTAAAAAGAAAACGTCGATGGAAAACTGCATGATCTGTGTGTTGCATTCACGTACATATGTGAAGGATAACATTTCTTATGTTTGTAGGATCTCCACCTAGCGACTGAGATCTCCATCGAATATGCATTTGACGTTGTTCACAAGGCGGCCTACTGTCTTCTAGCGCCGGCAGACACCATTAGAAGGCTATTCGGATGGTTTTCTTCTCCGAACAATAGTCAAGAGGATATTCCTTCCGAGGGTTTTGTCACCTCCGTCTCCACATCTGTTCTGTCGGATAATGATCCAACTCCTTTGGAAAGGAGAACGACTTTCCACAATTCCCTCAATACAGATGCTCGGACATGTCAAGATGTGATAACAGAACTGGGGTATGAAAACTTCAATTATATTTTATGTCTGCTGAGCTAATTTCGCCTTTTGGTTTCATGGGACAGTGGAAAAGTTTAGATTCTTCAATTATTTCAGTCAATTGTAGTCGATTGCAGTAAAACGGTTGCTTTGAGATGCTTGAACAGTCATTGTAGTTGTTTAATTGACTTAATGATTTGTCTTGGGGAGAAGAAGTGAAAATTCAGAATAGTGTTAAGTAGTTGCTAGGAATGGACTTGCACCACTACAATTAAGTAGTAATGGCAGCTTTGTCGTCAGTCAAGTATAATCACAAATTTAAATTTTGAAAACAAGAGTTCTTCTGTTTTGGATTTTCCTTGAATTCTTCTGCATAAGAAATCTTGGGTCTAGCCATGCTTGGAGTACTTCATTACACCATTTCTGCCATTCTTGATTGCACAGGATATGTAGCGCTATGTGTTGATGCTCTAGGTCTGTGAGTATACTGGAAAAAAAAATGCTTTATATAAAGTTAAAGTACTTGTTCTTTGGTTGAGGTATTGAATGCCTTTTCAAGTAAAACGTACGGAATATTGAAATCAATTTTCTCTGGATTTTCATGACTACTCTTGGCTGGTAAACCTTTTCAAACTTCAGATATATATTAGGAACTTAAATTTTTGCAGGCCCACCTCTTCGCCACCAAAATAAATAAGATTTTGGTGTAAATGTACGATGTGAGATCTTTTTTCATACTACGTCAAGCTATGAATCAAATTCCTCCTCTCTCTTTTTGTATTATCTCACACTCTATCAATCTGCTTGTTCAAGTAGGTTTCTAATTGATCCTTTTGTTTTAGGTATCCTTATGAAGCTATCCATGTGGTTACAGCCGATGGTTATGTACTTCTGCTGGAAAGGATCCCAAGGTATGTGCTCATTAAAACCATCAGTTGTCTGGTTCTCTTTTTAAGTAAATCGACGTTGAAGTTTTGCTTCGTAGCAAATTGTAAATCGACATTCTATCAATTGAACGAACGTTGATGCAGGAGAGATTCTCGGAAAGTTGTCTATCTGCAGCATGGAATATTAGATTCATCTATGGGGTGAGTCCTTTCTTTCATCACTTGTAGTGTAAAGTCGGTGCAAAAATGAATCTTGTTTTCAGTTGTTTTACTTATTTATCATCTAGTTGATGCCCAATAATGGATGGGAATCTTGGTTAATGAAATTTTAAAGTGGGCACTGGGCGGTATTATTTAAATAAAAAAATCCATTTGGTTTCTATCTTGTTAGAGGAAGGACGTCTTGCAACTTTTGGTAAATGTATTTTATTTCTGGTCCACTCATAATTTGTTGCGATACTCTTTCAAAAGTTCCAATCTAAATCTTATTATGGCTGTCATCAGTACATTATAAGATCAGTTCAGCTATAAATTCGAGGATGCATTTTTAGGAATGATTATGCCATCTTTTGGGAAGTGCATTGGGGGAAATACAGTATGCCATTTATTTGTATATTATTGTTCGGACATAGTTCTGAGGATTATTTTAACTGTCAGAAGTTGTTCCCCTTCGAACAAATTTGACCTTGATGACATGTTAAATCACATCGGACATGTTATGGCATGGTTCTTGAAGTTTTCTAGTAAGAGTTGGCACTGACATAGAAGTTTTCATGCTACCGCCTTTACTTGAGATTCATTAAACGGGATACATGTAGTAGTTAAATCAAGATTCCATTTATGTCTGGAACAGTGAAATAGTTGCCTGTGGGAATTCTCGATTTGTCAATGTAATAGTTCTCTCTCTGAACTGATATATAACACGGGAGCATATTTCTGCCTGTTAGTTTATCCAGTAGGTCTTGTTGTCCAATCTTATTCTCGCTCTTAAGGTTAGAAACTGGGAGAAAGAAAACCCGAGTCTCGTTTCAAATCAATTGTCTATATCTCCAACTTGTATCCTGATTTCGGAATAGCTTGATAATCAGTCATGTAAAGGATAGAGGTCACTGATCTAAATTGATGATGATTAAAGTTATGTCTCGAGACTAGAAAGAATTTTAGGTGTTATCGGAAACAAAACAACCTGTAATTGCATTAGTATCTGAGGTGGGTCGAATCATGATGTATTAAGCTTTGAGATTTCATAAGTTGATCTTTATTACCAATTAGTTTTCTAAAATGGAGTCTCGAACGAGCATCTCGTATTTGTACTTGCATTGACCACTGACTGCATTTTGCAATTAGCAATTAACAACTGATGATCCTGTTCCCATCTTCTGATTCTTGAATTTTTTGAATGTTTGTATTGCATGGCAATCATATTTTTTTTTGTTTTATAACACTAGTAGCTGATTTTACAGTTGGGTGTCCAATGGAGTTGTTGGTTCTCCGGCTTTTGCAGCCTTTGATCAAGGTTAGTACCGGATGCTTTTTTTACTGTCTGTAGTGTACGTATAGTGCATCAACTTTTGAGAGTCGAACTTGTTGATTCTGTAAGTAATTTTTTTTCCTTCAATTTCTAGGATACGATGTTTTTCTTGGGAATTTCCGTGGCTTGGTTTCGAGAGAACATGTCGACAAAAATATCTCATCACGGCAGTAAGTAGCTAATTTCATAATCTTTAATAAGATGCTTGACATGATTCCTTTTTTCGCATTGAATACTTGGCCGAAAAGTTCAATTGAGTTGTTTTTATGGCAACCAATAACATATTAACAACAAAGTCACATGCATGAATGAAATGACCACGTCACGTATAATAAATTTTCCGTTCAAGTTCTGTAAGTATCTAAACAGCCAAGTGCATTTAAGTGTCGCGTAGCAAAAAAGATTTGTATTTGACTTCTTTTCTCTTGGACATATTGCGCCTCAAAGAATCGTTCAATTTAAAAAGGAGACTTAATGGGTTACCATTGATAAGTTAATAGAATTTTACAATTGTGGACATTATAATCGGCCTCATACGGGGTCAATTGATATGGCTTAACTTTCCATTCTTTAACATCCCGTATATTCCATTTTTGTTATATTTAAGTTTCTTTACTACACCGACCCGCTGCAGATATTGGAATTACTCAATCAACGAGCATGGAACTGAAGATATACCAGCTATGATAGAAAAGATACACGAAATTAAAGTTTCTGAATTGAAGTCCAACCAAACCGATCCAGAGGAAGAAATCACCACCGAACAACCGTACAAAATCTGCGCAATTTGCCACAGCCTGGGCGGAGCTGGCATACTAATGTACGTCATAACACGTCGAATAGCCGAAAAGCCCCACAGGCTATCAAGAATGATCCTCCTATCGCCAGCTGGCTTCCACCACGATTCCAGCTTCATGTTCACTTCGGTCGAGTACTTGTTTCTCTTTCTAGCTCCTGCCTTAGCACCGTTCGTGCCAGCTTTCTACATACCCACAAGGTTTTTCCGCATGCTGCTAAATAAGTTGGCTCGTGACTTCCACAACTTACCCGCAGTTGGTGGATTGGTACAGACGCTCATGAGTTACGTTGTCGGGGGTGACAGTTCGAACTGGGTCGGGGTGTTGGGTTTGCCCCACTACAACATGAACGACATGCCAGGTGTCGCATTCCGAGTGGCCCTCCACCTGGCGCAGATGAAGCGCGCGAAGAAGTTTATCATGTTCGATTACGGAAGCGCGGCGTCGAACATGGAAGCTTATGGTTGCCCCGAGGCGTTCGATCTGGGGGAGTACTATGGATTTATTGATGTGCCCGTCGATCTTGTTGCTGGTATAAAGGATAAGGTGATAAAGCCGTCGATGGTGAGGAAGCACTACAAGGTGATGAAAGATGGTGGGGTGGACGTTTCGTACAGTGAGTTCGAGTATGCGCACTTGGACTTCACTTTCTCGAATCGAGAAGAACTTTTGTCCTATGTTATGTCGCGTTTACTATTAGTGGGGGCCCCACCGAAGCAGGCTGTGGTTAGACCGAAATCTCTCAAGTTGAAAAGGAAAGATACACAAGTAGAGAAAAGCTAAATGAATGATGAAGAGCATCATATATACCTGAGACTTGGCTTTTATAAGTTTTTTTCTGCTTGTTTGTACTAATATGTAATACAAACAATACTACTGCATATACGAATTAGTGTCGGCAGTCCTTACTGTAATTATCGATAGATAGCGCCTTTTATCGGTTTATGTCCATTTTTTTCACCTGGAATTAGAACTGATTCGGCCTTTGTGGAGCTAATAGCAAGAAATCGGTGTTGTGTACCGATAATATGTTGTCTGTAAAGTTAAATATCGGACTATTGATGAAACTAGTCTATTTTATGCTACAATCACTGAAATTCACCATTTAATATAATCATGCGTAGGGATGGCAATGGGTACGGGTTGGGCGGGTCTTGGACCCGGAATCGACCCGTTTGGGGCGGGTATGGGTCAGCTAAATGGTTCTGGGTCAGGTAATGGGTTTAAGTTTCTAGAACCGGATGGTTCTGGGTCGGGTTACGGGTCTTATTGGAACCGACCCGTATATATATATATATATATATATATATATATATATATATATATATATAATTTTGGATTTCATTTATCAAACTATCAATTTTCATCTTATCTATTCTCATTTACCTATTTTCACTCTTTTATTTTTCAAATCTCATTTTCGTGAGTAATATTTATCACTTGTCACCACCGTTAATTGTCTTGCATTTTGAATTTTACTTATTATGGAAGTTAAATATAATTCATTGTAATTTTATTGTTCACGTTATATCACTTGTAGAGATTTTTTAAAATATTGTATTTTAGTATTAAGATTATTTCGTAAAACTATACAAGCAAAATGTTATGAAAGTTAAAAAATATTAAACTTTTTGTATGTTAATGGGTCTAGCGGGTCTGACGGGTCAGAACCGTTTAGTTAGGGTCTGAGTTGGGGCGAGTTTGGGTTTAAGCTAAAACGGGTTGGGGCGGGTCTTGGGTTTATATATTTTTCGAGGGTCGGGTCTTGGGTTTAGGCAAACCCGGTCCAGAACCGACCCGTTGCCATCCCTGATCTTGCGCTTGTTGTCTAAGTGAACTGAATCCAAAATTTTAGATACGTGTGTTCCGAATTTTAGTGATTCATCAATGGCGTGGTAGAACCAAGAAATGATAATATATTTTGGGCTCAAGGATGGTAGGGTTTTAGGAGTGGCGCCCCGAATGTGTTTTTAAGAGTGTTCAAGAACATATAAAGTAAATATTGTATATTTTCTTATGGGTTAATTAGGGAGAAACTGTCAAAATACCATCAATATTGCACGTCCAATTCTTTTTTTTTTTTGCATTTTGGCAATCCCCTCGTATTATATTATGAATTGACATACCTCCATTAGTTAATTATATTTTACCCTTTTTAATTTATTTAACCGTAGAAATACTATGTTTATTTTCCAGCCGTTTTTTCACTTTCTCTCCTTCGTTGGTACTTCTTTCTCCCCTTTGGTACTTCTCTCTCCCCTTTCTCTCGTCTATCTTCCACCACCGCCACCACTCTCTTCCACCGTTGCATTGCTCTCTTCCACCGCAACCATCGCTCATGCCTCTCCAATTCGTCGTCTCGAGTTCGTATCTACATTGAGTTGTTGCTAAAATTTGTAGTTGGATTGAGGTGTTTTTATAGTTGTTTTGTTATAAATTGTAGTCGTATTGAAATGTGTAGTAGATTATTGCAATGTGTAGTTGTTTATGTTGTGGTAAATTTGCCCGGAAAAAAAAGGACGAATTTATTAAATAAATGAATTAATTAGAAGTTAATTTATTAAAAATTAAATTTATTAAAAAGAATAGAAAATAGAAGGATATATATGTAGTGGGTAAGAAGGGGGGGATTGGAATAATGTAAGGGTAAAAATGGGTTAGGAGAAGTTAGTGGGGTCTCTCAAATACAAATAACAAAGTGGGTCGAGTACTATTAGAAAAAATAATGAGGAGGTCTCGCAAATAGACCCATTATTATAATGGGGTTATATGACAAACACCCCTTGTTCAATTTTGACTTCTTGATAAATCCATTTTTTTAAATTGATATTAGTTATAAATCCAAATGTGTTGAATTATCCAAAATGCCCCTAGTTAATATTACTAAAAATTACCATATTATATTATTTTAAAAAATCAATTTTTTTTTTTTAGTTATGCAAATCCCCCTATTTTCTCCCCACACAATCCCCCAATTATCTCCTCATTTCGGTATAAGGATTTTTTTTTTTTAAATACTAAAAATTACCATATTATATTATTTTAAAAAATCCATGATTATTTTTTGGTAGTTATGCAAATCCCCCTATTTTCTCCCCACACAATCCCCCAATTATCTCCGTCACGTTCGCTTTATTGTTTTTTAAATATATTTTTTTATATCAATTTAAAACAAAAAAATGGTTTTTGTTTTTAATTTCACTTTTTTAAATGGTTCATATTTAAAAATAAAATTGAAATCCACTACATACACATCGAAAACCACTCTGTAATTATCGAAAACCACAAAATTAAAGTAAAAATTACTATAAAATAAGCATAATCCACATTAATATTAACGTAATCCACTCTGTAATTAATGAAAACAACTCTGTAATTAACGAAATTCACTATGTAGTTAACAAATTCCATTACAAAAATTCACTAAAAACTTATCAATTAACAAAAACCACTTAATAATTAATGAAAACCACTCTGTAATTAACGAAAACCACTGTATAATTAACAAATTTCATTACGAAAATCCACACCGTAATTAATGAAAACCACTTTGTAATTACAATTTGACTTCTTGATAAATTGGGAGTCATCATTAGTTGATTCTCAGGGGTTGCACAAAAACACGAGTTTGTTTGGTCTATAGATACATGGGGAATTCCATTCGTTTGTGAGAAGATTGGTTTATGTACTAATGGCGTTTCCCTGAGTAGTCCCGCATGGTCCTGCCCCACGGATTTTAATCTCTGTTTTTTGACACCACAACAATGGAGAAACTTGTACTTTTGAATTGTGTATTTGAATCTCTCTATTTTATTAATTGTGTATTTGAATCTCTCTCTATTTATCAATTGTGTATGTGAATCTCTGTTTTTTTCAACCCCACAACAATGAAGAAACTTGTGAAATATAATGGTTGTTGTGTGTGTGTGTGTGCGCCTGTGTTGTGTTGTGTGTGTGTGTGCGCGTGTGTGCAAGAGAGATAGAGATACGCATATAATATATGTAAAATATATAATATATGTAAAATATATTATATATCTTTTAATTATAATTTAAATATAGATTATTTCTTAGTTATGGTTACAATTGTGATAATTAAGTGTTATTAATTAATAAAAGTTGTTTTGGATTTATCTTAAAAATGTAAAATAAAATTGGGCTTATTGTAATGAGATCTGTGTAATGAGGGAGTTTTGTCAAATTATCCCTATTATAATAACTAGTAATTGTGCACGTGCTTTGTATGGGGTCGCATTCAACAAAGAAAAAAAAAAGTAAATGTTTAAATAAATGATACCACAAATTGTAATAAAAAATCTTTCAAATAATATTGAAATATGTCTGTGAAATTCAAATTACATTGCTATTACCTTATTTTATTGTAGCATATATTGACACACACCAAGTGTCAATATATAAAATATATGTTAAAGAATAAATAATATAAACTTAACAAATGGGATGGCTATTTCAAATACCAATTATTTATCACTTAATTACAACATAACTAATAAATAGGTGATGACATGTATACCTTTAATGAAAATCAACAAACATAAACATAAAAAATCTCATTTTTCTTTCTTTAATACCACACACACAAACCCCTCACACCCCTTTGTTTCTTCTTCACAAACTCTCCCTCCCACTCATGTTTCTTCTTCTTCTTCTTCTTCTTCTTCTTCTTCTTCTTCTTCTTCTTCTTCTTCTTCTTCTTCTCATGTTTCTTCTTCTTCTTCCTACCTTTTCTTCTTATTCTTCCTTATTCTTCCCGCATTTCTCCATGTTTCTTCCTGCTTCTTCTCCTCTTCTTCTACCTCATCTTCTTCTTCTCCATCTTCCGTCTTCCTCTTCATCCTCTTTCTCTTCCTCCACTTTCTCCTCCTCCTCTTCGTCATCCTCATCTTTGTCCTCCTCCTCTTCCTCCTCATCTTTGTCTTTCTCCTCGTCTACGTCTTCCTCTTATACGTTTTCCTGTCTCCTCGTCTTTTTCTTCTTCTAAAGAAGGAATCAAAAGAGTGTATGCGAAGGTCAACAATGTTCATGATATTAGGAGCCATTATAGAAATCCTACAAATGTTTCGAGATATACAGATTGAAAAGTGAATGAGGGTGTGAGAATGAAACATGTATACATATATATAGAAAAAACCGGTGTTTTGGTTGTGCTTTATGTTAGAGTAGGTGACCAACAAGCCAACATGTGGCTGTGGTCTTTCGTATTTATCATTGTAATAAACGAACCTTTATTCGTATTAATGATAAAACACATTGGCATTCTATATCTTTGTCCCTTTGTCACAAGCATAGATATAGTCCTTACAGTTATTACAAGTACTAGTAATTGATCGTTAGGATCGTGAGATATTTACTTAAGTATTATATCTGTTAAACGTGTTCCTAGTCGAAGGGTTATGCCACCAATGAGGATATCGGCCTTTCCCATTAAGAGACTAGCACTTAGTGTATGTGTACTACATCTCATCAGTAAATGGTATTGTGATATCGGCATGCATAAGTGGGTGCTCGTAAGTTGACGAGTTTACTGAACTCCCTCACCCTAGAAATCTGTAAGTGGTTCCCAATAATCGAGTAGAGATATATATGGTATAGTTTTACACCATTAGTCCTTATGACCTAGACATCACCGTGACTTCACTAGAGGACCAGCTGTATCGTGACCTGTCCCTGAGTTCCACCGAGGACCATCCCAAGGGCCAGTGTTCGTGCAGTCCGAAATCTAGTGAGAGGTTTGTGCATTGTAGTCGGGGATTCGATCGCTAGAATAGTCTTGGATTTCCTGTGTGTTCTGATAGTTTGTAATCATTCTAAGTCTCTGGCCATAGCTGACTAAGTGATGATTAGAGAATTCGATTCCCTAAGTCATGCACGTAACGATTACAACACTTAGAACGATCGCACCGTCATTGAACATATAAAGAGGTCTCAACGAACCAATGCCTCTAGTTCAATCGGGACATATGTATCGAAGGGACCGTACTGTACGTTAACTATATCTGAAGGTTCTTGCAGGCACTTCATTTGTATCTAGGGAATCATGACGCGTAGTTGCTAGACACCAATCTTGATTCGTTGGGTGATTAAGGTGAAACGAGCTTCATCTTAATCGTAACTCTAAGGGATGAGTTTTGACCACAAAGGGTTGTGGGCCCACGGCTAGCTTACACCTGAACCATCGAGGGTCACACTGCTCGTGCACATGAGATCTTTGAATAAACGGTCAGAGATAAAATGGTTTATCTTTGCATGATTAAAAGTCAATATGATTGGGTCCAACATTCGTAATTTGGAATTATGAATGAGAATAAGGAAAGGAAAAGAATAGGCAAACATATTAGTGAAGTTTCTAAATCGGGAAGTTTCCAAATTTAGAAAGTGCACTGAATTAGGGTTTCCACTTTTGGAAAGTTGGAAATCGAGAGTTGGCACTCGTAATGACGAGGACATTATAATGATTCCGAAAATGTAATCGTTACAATTTTTCGATCATTGAATTGAGAGAGACGAGCAAGTAAAAGAACTAACGAACTTAAGTTGTTGGGCCCGGTCCAACTTAAGCCCGCTAGGGTTTTATGCAAGACACTATAAATACTTGATTTATAGGTCTTGCACAAGAACACAACAAAAAACCCTAACCCTAGCCGTCCCTCTCTCTCTCGGCCACTCTCCACCGCGGCCACCCGCGCCGTCGTCGCCGGAAAATCGCCGGAATCGGCCATCCGTTGGCCGATCCCTTTCGGTATTTCTTTCATTCTTTCTTTTCTTCCATTTTTCTAACTATTACGAGTCTAGTGCCACGTGTTTAGTAGATCAAAGTATACGAGGTGAAATCCGAGAGGAGGAAGATCGAAGAATCGAGGAGCAGCACACGAGCCGAAGCCGCACGCATCCCCACGCACCGCCCGAAGACCGCGCGTGAGTCACACGCGCCGCCGTGGCTCGTATTGCCGCTGCTGCTGTTCCGCCGCTGCTGCCCCGGATTGTACGGATTGGTTTCCGTAGCTATCTCGTCTTGCTTAGTGCGCCTACCTCACGCTTCAAGAGGTAAATTCACGAATTCATTGTTCTTGATTCGTTTACGTTTAAATAGAATATTTATGTTCGTTCTTGTATGATTTTATGTGACTACATGAAATTATTTATTTATCGTGAGCATGAATATTTGATTTAAACGCGAGCATGCTAATTGATTTAAATTCAGTTAAATTATTAAGCATGAATGTTGTTTTTAAATTTCGCTGGAAGCGCAAAGGTACGCAATTAATTGTTTCAATTATCGAGCATGTGTTTATGTGTGTTTAAAGTTTTTTAAATCGCATAAAATTTTTGTTTTTCGCTGCGTACACGTGTCCGATTCCCAACACTTTACACATGGTAACCACCTAAGTAGTGGGGAAGTGGATAGGAAATCGATCCTCTATAAAACAACTCAGTAAATAATCCTCCTGCAAGTTAAGAAATTAATAAAAGCCGAACTTGTAGTGGGGTAGTGGGTTTGTGTAGTGGATCTAGTTGTGGGAGAGGGTACGTGTTATGGATGGTTATGTTACGTGTTATGGGTGGTCATAATAGAATTGGACTTAGTGGTAAATATTCGAATTTCTTAGGATCAAATTATAATTTATAAAATTCTTTAATTTATATACGATTGTTGAAACTTTTATCCCACTAACTTGTTTACAACTATAATTTATAAAGGTCTTTAATTTGATTTCTCGAAATTTGTGGAAACTTTGATTTCTTAGAAATTAAATTCAGTCATCTGTTCAATGCATTCTGCTAAATCAGGCCTCTGACGAGAACTACTACAAATTTTATTTATAAAATTCTTAGTGATTACGAAATATGAATTTGCGGTGTTAATATATTATATTAATCAGATTATATTATATGACGTAAAATCTGAATTTATTTACCTATATATAAATACAAATGTATTTTTTTGAAGAAAGCTCTTTAGTTTTTTATGTAATAAGATCAAATTAAAAGAAGAATAAAAATCAAAGTCCGTGAATAAATTCTATAAGTCGCTGGATAATAATAAATGGAGAAAATAAATGGATATTTGATGTATGTTAGCTAAGAAAACATTAAAATTGCATTAATCAAATTTTTTACATAGGTGGTGAAAATATAGCAATGAGAAAACACACTTCAACTGTATGTTCAAGAACAAAACAATTTATAAAAAAGGGCAAATCTAATTGCGCAAATTCTACAGACCCAACCCCAACTGGGATTATCAAAATCAAGTGCATATTGATCTGCCACCATTGCTTGTACACATTCTCGATGCATTGTGGTGAGATTACAATGCATGTAACGCACCAAGTCGGACGTTCTCACACGCTCCATACAGTGGTCACAATATATGCAAGTTAAAAAGAACCCGTTCGCTGAGATTTCCTCACAATATGATCAACTTCGTGAGAAATTTGATTAAGATTCTTCTTTTACAAATACATTAGTGGACTATATTGTAGTGAAATCAGATTCAACGCGAGGTTTCCCGCGAAGACGTTGGAACACCAATTTGCCAAGCAATGCAACTAAAGTGTAATTGTTGTGCCCCCAACGTTAACAGACGGTGACCCCTGAAGTGCTAAAACATAATGAGTTTATAAAATACAAAAAATAAATGACATAATAGGTTTATGAAAATGAAAAATACTATGGTAACCAAACAATGAAAGAGATGAACATATGTGAAGGCATATGGCTGTCCTACGGGGAGTCATGGTGAACAGAAATTATGACTGAGTTGTATAAAAAAATCAAAATCGTTAGCAATTATTATGTGATGTGAAATTTAAACATATGATATAAAATAAACTTCAATAAATAATTGTACTGTTTACCTGTAGAAAGCAATTGCTTATGCTGAAAAATGTTGGTGAGGAAGAAGGTGAACAAAATTTTAAATGAGCAAGAGGAAGACGATTGGCAAAAAAAAAAGTGTTTTTTGGTGGAGTTCTTGTGAATTTAAATAAAACAATGAAAATTGTAATGGGTTTAGATCATGGTGTGATAACTTCTACCATGATGAATTAGTGGGTGGTTAGAGTAGAGAAGGAAAAGAAAAAAAAAATAGAAACACGTTATATGCAAATATTGGGAAGAAAATAAGATACACGATATATGAAAATATAGGGAATTAATGTTTAAATTAGAGATTTATTACTGTACAAAATTACCCCTATGTTTAGGTCTAGGTTTTAGTTCGAAATATCTTTATTTTATAGGGGGAATTTGACAAAAGCCCCCCATTACACAAGCCTCATTACAATAAGTCCAATTTTATTTCTCATTTTTAAGATAAATCCATAACAATTTTTATTAATTAAAAACACTTAAGTATCATCATTATACCCCTAACTAAGAAATTAGGTATATTTAATTTTGATATTAAAAAATATATAATATCTTTTCCATGTATATCTTAAATAACACGTTCTTAATTAATTCCACGATTCACGCTCATTGATTTCAGATTTCGGTTTTGGTGTAGTTCTAATCATCAGAATTTTAATTTACGTCTCTCTTTCTTTGAGAGTGATTTTGTGGTGCGACTGTATTTGGTTTAAAACCCGTTTGATCAAAATGATTTTAGTCTCAATAGGTCGTCTTCTTAGCAGCGGCAGCGAAAATTGGAAGGGAATGGAATGAATCAGATTGTTGTTTCTTTGACTAGGGTTACTACTGGGAGTAATTGAAGAAAATGTGGATCTTTGTTTGTCTTTATTTGTTTGGTTATATCTCTCTCTCACACATAATTGTAGCAAGTTTCTTAAGTATTCATTAATTTCCCTATTATGCATTTATCAGGCAACAGAACAAACTCCAAGATACTAGCAATTGCACTTGGAGTGAGGACCTCGAATTATGTTACAGATTTTCAAAAAGAGGACCGCGACCTCACGAGGCTCGGGAATCTCCAAAATTTTACATTTAAAGAGCTGCGAAAGAGCTGCATCAGATGTCGATTCTCTCGGCCATTTTCCAATTCTCTCAACTTGAATCTTCCTTTTTTTTTTATAGTGGTTTTCAATAATTATATACAAATTTTTATAGTGGTTTTCAATATTTGTACATAAACCACTATAAAAATCTGTACAAAAATTATAGAAACCACTATAATTTTTGTACAGATTTTATATAACTTTATATACAGAGTGGGTTTTGAATTTTTATGTTGACATAGTTGTTATATAGAGTGGTTTTCAAGTTTACATAGTTGTTATACAGAGTGGTTTTCATGTTATATAATTGTTATATATAGCGGTTTTCATGTTTATAAAGGTGTTTATGCAGAGTGATTTTCATGTTTATATATAGTGGTTTTTATTAAAAAAAAAACCATTTTCAAAAAAAATCGAAACTAAGAAATAAGAAAAACCATGAAAAAACGAAAATAAAAATAAAATCATTTTTTAAAATTAAAATTAAAAACATGAAAATATAAATAAGAAAAGAAATAATTTAAAATAAGAAACCGAAAATAAAAAAATAAAATAACTACAAAATTTCCTTTTAATTACGAAATAAAGAAAACTATTAAACAAAATAAAAAAGAAAAGGATAAAAAACTGAATTGGCGTGATTTGGGGGAAGAGGGTCGAATTATATGGTAACGTGATTTGGGATTGATTTGGAATTGATTTATTTTTTGGAGGGATTTGGTATTAATTTACAGTAATATTTAATTTAACAATTATACTAATAAGTAGGGGCATATATGAGTTTTCAAGTCCAATGGATTTATCTCAAATATCATTAATTAATTAAGGATTTATCAAAAATAAAAAACCCAATGGAGGGTGTTTGGCATATTCCCCCTATTTTATATATAAGATGGAGTATATCTATTAATCTATGTGGACTCAGGCATTCTGATAGCTATGGATTAAGGATTGATATATGAAGCATGACATGTCCAATGAGTAGCTCATATGTTACTACGTGTCAAGCATAGATTAGTTTTTAGATGACAAGGCTTATACAAAGTCTTGTATAAATATATGCATTAGAAAAGTGAAATGTACAAAGCTCTCATTTTGATTGCAAAACTCATTGAGCCAGCAAATTATAATTCTTTACCGTATACCCTTCATTAGCATTATTATTTTAGCCGCGACTATCGGTAATACTAGTTCCATTAAGAGTAAGACTAAAATAAAATAAAAAAATTAATGTACAAATACTATAATACCCCTTTTTGTTAAAAAAAAAAACCAAATTGATGCAATAACATAAATTAAAAATCACAAAAGTTTAACAACAAAACAACAAGACCAAATTTCATTTTCTCCATCTTCCAAAACCCACAAAACCCTTTCTCCTTCCTCTTCCTTTTAAACCCATAAAACCTCAAAAATCAAAACCTTCAAAACGCACCAAACCTTACAAAGTGTCAAAATGAAAGATTTTGTGGTGGAAGAATCCACATAGTGTTGGGAATCGGGCACGTGGTACGCAGCAGAAAATAAAATTTTATATGAATAACAAGTTTAATCATATAAACACGTACTAGATAATAACAATTAATTGCGTACCTTAATGCTTCCAGTGAAAATTAAAATACAACATGCATATTATTAATTCGATAATTAAATCAAGTAGCATGCTCACAGTAAATCATGAATCATACATCAACAATCACATATAGAAATTCATGAAAAATCATACTGCAAATATCAACGTTTAATTTAATCTAATTAAATTAAAACATAATTAAAACGGATCCGAAAATTACCTCTTGAGGCGTGAGGTGAGTTCTCGGATTGAAGCTCACTGCCCGGAAACCAATCCGTGCAGTCGGGAGCAGCAACGGCGACGGACACGCGGACAGCGGCGGCGCGTGAGATTCACGCGTTGTCTTCGGGCGGCGCGTGTGGCGGCGGTTCGACGACGGCATTTCGACAATTCAACTCCTTTGTCTTCCTCCTCTCGGATTTCACCTCGTATACCGGATTCACCTTATACTTGCCACTAGACACGCAAAACTCAGAATAAAACGGAAGAATAAAACAAAAAGGAAATACTACCGAAGAACTATCGGCGAGTGGGCACCGATTCCGGCGACGGGCGACGGCGGCGGCGGAGAGGCAACGGACGTGAGGAGTTGAGCGGCTAGGGTTAAGGTTGTTTCTTGTGTGTTGTGCAAGACCTATAAATCTTATATTTATAGTGTCTTGTATAAAAGCCCTAACGGGCTTAAGTTGGACCGGGCCCAACAACTTAAGTTCGTTAGTCTTTCTTCGCTCGTTTCTCACAACTCAATGATTGGAAAATTATAACAATTATATTTTCGGAATGCCAATTCTTTATTTCCAATTTCTAAAACTGGAAACCCTAATTCAGTGGACCTGCTAAATTTGGAAATTTCCCAATTTAGAAAGTTCACTAAGATGTTTGCCTAGTTCTTTCCTTTTCTTATTCTTATTCATAATTCCCAATTACGAATGTTGGAATCAATCATATTGACTTACAATTATGCAAAGATTAAACATTTTTTTTTATCTTTGACCATTATTTAAAAAACTCGAGTGCACGAGCAGTGTGACCCTCGATGGTTCAGGTGTAAGCTAGCCGTGGGTCCACAACTCTTTATGGTTTAAACTCGTCCCTAGATTTATAATTAAGTTGAAGCTAGTTTTAACTTAATCACCCAACGAATCAAGATTGGCGTCTAGCAATTATGCGTCATGATTCCCTAGATACAAATGAAGTGCCTACAAGAACCGTGTGATATAGTTAACGTACAGTACGATCCCTTCGATTCATATGTCCCGATTGAACTAGAGGCATTGGTTCATAGAGACCTCCTTTGTAGTTGAATAATTGTGCGATCGTTCTAAGTGTTGTAATCATTATGTGCATGACTTAGAGAATCGAATTCCCTAATCATCACTTAGTCAGCTCTGGACAGAGACTTAAAGATTACAAACTATGAGAACACACATGACATCGAAGACTATTCTAGCGATCGAATCCCCGACTACAATGCACAGACCTCCCACTAGATTTCGGACTGCACAAACAATGGCCCTTGGGGCAGTCCTCGGTGGAACTCAGGGATAGGTCACGATACAGTTGGTCCTCTAGTGAAGTCACTCTGATGTCTAGGTCTTAAGGACTAATGGTGTACAACTATATCATAGAGATCTCTACTCGATTATTGAGAACCACTTAGAGATTTCTAGAATGAGGGAGTTCAGTGAACTCGTCAACTTACGAGCACCCACTTATGCATGCCTATATCACAGTAACATTTACTGATGAGATGCAATACACATACACTAAGTGCTAGTCTCTTAATGGGAAAGGCCGATATCCTCATTGGGGGCGTAACCCTTCGACTAGGAACATGGTTTAGCAGTTATAATACTTAAGTAAATATCTCACGATCCTAATAGATCAAATATAAGTAATTTTAATAACTATAAGGACTACATCTATGTCTGTACAAGGGACAAAAATATAGAATGCCAAGGTGCTTTATCATTAATACGAAAAATGATTATTTATTACAAGAATAAACGAAAAGACCACAGCCACAAGTTGGTTTGTTGGTCACCTACTCTAACACATAGGTATGCATTTATGTGTTTTATTATCTAGGTTATCTTTTTTTTTCAAAAACGATAATCTAGCTAATATTCACATAAATGCATACCTCCGTGGGTTTTTTACCGTAAAATCTTTTATTTTCATGTCTTTTGATTCAATACTTGCCCTCTTTGTAAGGTTTGTTGAATTTTAAAGGTTTTGAGATTTGAGGTTTTGTGAATCTATTGAAGAGGAAGGAGAAAGTTTTTTGTGGGTATTAGAAGATGGAGAAGATCAGAATTTGGTCTTGTGGTTAATTTTTGTGGTTTTATAGTTTATGGTATTTCATCAATTTTTATTTTATTTTTTAACAAGTAAGGGTATTACAGTATTTGTACATTAATTTTTTTTAATTTGGTTTAGCACTTAATAGAATTAGTATTGTAAATAGCCGCGACCTATTATTTTCCTTTGCGTACTTATAATATACGTATATTTATTGTCTTTAAGCTAGTGTATTTATTCTATAACACGTTATCAGCCTGAGGTTTTTCTCTATAGCGATTTGCTATTTTCGCTTTTTTTCTTCCTATTTTATTTTACGAAAATCCAGATCCTCAATACTATTGTCGAAAAGTCAAACGAGAATGATGAGCAAATACTTTGATATTTTATACGAGGTCATTTGGCATTGAGTTTCATCTTGTATGACAAGAGGGTAAGCTAGATGAGCATTAGGTAAAGGAAATATCATTAGAATAATGGTACACACAATATTATAGGAGTCATTGAGCCCCATCAGAAACTGCATCATTCGATCTTCTTCCTTTTGTTCGTTATGTGCTCTCATTTGATCGCAAGTCGGACTAGGTTGATATGTCTCTAGCTCATCCCAAAGACCTTGAGTTTTGTGAAATGATTTGAGACCGTCATGCTGCCTTAAGAGAGAGATGCGAATTACTTCTGAATTTGATAGATTGCTAGAGCATTCTTTTGTGAAAATTGGTCTTCAAAATATTCCCAAACTTGATTGGTAGTCTTGGCATGAACCATCCCTTTGGCTAATTTTGGTCCGCATAATGAGTGATCCATGACAAGATCATGTTATTTCAATGAATCCATAGAGCATAAGTTGCAGGTTCCTCTATTTCATAGGATGGTTGAATAGATCCATCGACGAAGCCGCTTTTATTCGTGGTTGTAAGAGCATGAATCACGTGACCGGTGTGATCTGAGTGATGGACAAAATATGGGTGTGAAAGGTCTATGCTTTTTTATGATGTTTGGAATTCTCTGTTAGCATTATATTTTGGCTCTGATACCATCTTAAATATAGGGTTTTTTGCAACCACCCTTGTGTAATCTTGAATTGCTGAAAAAACACCTATGTTAAAAAAATTAGCACAAACCCCCCTATGAAAATTAGTCAAAGGCAATAAAGTCCCTGCGAGTCCGGTGTGGGATACACTCGCGGTTTGTGCGACTAGGCGTGTGTTTTTGGACTTGAAAAGACCCGAGTACCCTTTCAATTAGAAATATCGAAATTCACAAATTCACCCTAAAATTTTCATATGCCCAGAATGAAGTTTTCAATTTTTTTTAAATTCAGTCCCTAATACTTTCAGAAATGCCCTCTTCAAACTCAAGATTCAGCCTTTTTCTTTCCGGACCCAAAAAAATCATCTTCGCCACACCATTTCAGAAGATTTGGACCGCATCTGCAGCTATACAAATTATCCATATTATCAGGAATCGCAATACACCGCACTAAATTTTCTCCCTCGACATTCTGTTAAAACGAGATCTCAAACGAATTTTTTTAATTAGTTTTCAAAATGAAGAAGTTTGTTTGGGGGGAGGGAAAGAGTTCGTCAAGTAAAATGAGGAAGAGGCGGCGGACGGTTGCGTGGTCGTAGGAGGGGTGGAAAGAGAAGCGATGGGAAGAGCGGTGGACGACGGCAAGGATGCGGTGGAGGCGGGCGAGGGAGCTGCACAGCCGGCGGAGATATTTGATAAATTAAGAAACCTAGGATAGATAAATTAAAGTGGAGTGTGTGAATTTGTGTGTGTTAAAGCGGATGAGCTGCTGGTGCGGCGGCAGAGGTCTGTGGAAGAGGATTCCCGTGGGTGGGTGGAGAAGACGGTGGGGGTGCGTGATAATTTTTTACTTTTTGTTTTGAGTTTTTTTATTTAGTATATTTCTGTTTGCATTTTGTTTATTTAAAATACAAATATTATTAAAAAAATATTAAGGGTAGTTCGGTCATTTCATGCAAGTCAACGACCAATTTTGAAAAAAGGGACGGTGTGCTTTATAAATCATAACACAGGGGGTTCTTTGCTAATTTTTTTAACACGAGTGTTTTTTCAGCAATTCAAAATTACACAGGGGGTTATGTGCAATTAACTCCTTAAATATAAGATGAATCCGGAATACAATTATTTTCATTCATTTTTTACATTAACGCGTTCTTTGTTTTTTTGAATTATTTGTTTTCTTGTTTTTTCCCTGAGGTATTATAGTGATAAATAGCTTCAAGA
Organism: Erythranthe guttata; assembly: GCF_056151865.1. NCBI lineage: Eukaryota > Viridiplantae > Streptophyta > Magnoliopsida > Lamiales > Phrymaceae > Erythranthe > Erythranthe guttata. The sequence goes on from NC_142541.1 coordinate 10,223,984, forward strand.
TGGACAAGGTAGATTGTCACCTCATATGGATGGAGAAGTTTCAACTGAAAGAATTAAGTGATTTAAACAAATATTTGTTAATGAAGAGAATCGTGCAACGCCCCATGATGAATTTGTCAATTTGTAAAGAGTGGGCATTTGGGGATCCAGATTCTATTTGGAGTAGATTTGATATCGAGCATAAAAAATGGTGGGATGTTGTGGTTCAACTTCTCCTTTGCTTCAAAGATTAGCGTTTAGGATTCTTGGCCAACCCACTTCCTCCTCTTGTTGTGAAAGGAACTGAAGTACTTATTCATTCATTCATTTATTTAGAAGAAATATATTAACTCCTAAAAAAGAAGATGATTTAGTATTCGTTCATACCAACCTCCGTCTATTGATTAGAAGAACTTCCTTTTACCATGCTTAGAAGACAAAGATGCGGGATGTTGGTGGGGATGAATTTGAAAATATGGAAGATATGGAAATTCTTGCATTTGCCAACCTTTCTTCAAATAAACCAAAAATAGAGGTCGTACTTTTTATTGAAAATGAGGCAGTTGAAAAGTAGGAAGAGATTGAAGATGCTCCTTTAATTTATTATATTTATTTTTAATTTTAAATGTAATGTGTTATTAAGTACTGAGAATTTATTTTCATTATGTTGAAACTTAGTTTTGTTTATTATGTTTAATTTGATTGTTTTCTTAATATTTTGTATGATGTGAAAGGGATTATAAATGATATAATAGGTCATGCATAAACGATAATTGTTTGCAAATTTAAGGTTAAAAATAATATATATATATATATATATATATATATATATATATATATATATATATATATATATATATATATCCTATTATTCTTAAAAAAAATTAATAATTTACATATAGACCCATATATTTTTAATAATTAATCTGATCCCCCACAGTCCCTTGTCCTACTTGTTATGATAAAATGTTCCCCGTATCCGGATTCGTAAGTCGTTGTGTCCCCATTCTCGTGTCTATGTAGCATAACATTATTCCTCTTTGCTGGTTTGAAATTTTGGGTTAGTGAACTAATTCACTACTGATACTTTACATGGCATCAGAGACACAAATGTTGGAATAAACTTGAATAAATGTCATGCAACTGTCATGTAGGATTATCAAGAATATTACATGAACGTAAATCGGAAGCTTACCTTAATCCGTAGTTTGATTTGTGAATTGATGCTCAAGGATCATATACCTTCTAAATTTATGATGTACATCTTTCCTTTTCTCTATGTCGACGGATTACAGAGAGAATAGACATGTTACATGTGATTTGGGAACCATGACCAATTTATAAAGATAGCCTAATGGGCTATTGTTACCCCATTAGTCGGTGATATCGGTAATGACTCGAGTGTGGCCGAGTCATGGCCGAGAAATGGTGCCAAGCAAGAGTTGGCACAAGACAGCCACACAATCGGCCAATGAGTGGTCGAGTGTTGGGCAAGCATTCAGGGTGTTTGTCCGAGAAAAAAACAAGGAATGGCTTGATTCAAGTGGGAACGGTGATCGAAAGTACTAGTGGCTGGCATGGGCGTTGGTTGGCAGCAAATGCGGACAAGCGTGGGCAGTAATCGGCATGTGGCCGATAACTTGGGCAAACGAACGTTCAAAGGAAATCGACCACGACTTGACAAGTGTGGGCAATTTGGCACGACCGGTTGGCAAGTCAAGGAAGGCAGCCCGATGTGCGGGCGTGCTAATGACCGTGTGGGCAAAGAACTAGCAAGTGATCGGCAAGGCAAGCAAAACGTGCGGAAAAGGCAAGGTAGATGGGCTGCCTAGCAACCGGCCGGGCTGTTTTGGGCCGTTCGGTGCGCGCGCGCGCCCGATCAAGATGGGCCTCGGAAACCAGCCTTGTGGACAGTTTTGAGGGAAGTTACGGAGCGGTTGAGGCCTGGAAAGCATGAAAAACTGCCCCTTATTACTTGTAATAGTTAGCCAAGTGTCAAGTGTTAGTGCTGCCATGTGTCCTTAGGTAGTTTTATGTGAAAACTACATTCTTTCTTGTATTTATTTGGCTATGAGTGCACAAATCCGACCCATCTAGCATTAGAGAGTTCAGATTGCAATTGTGGGCATTCTGAGTGAGGATTTTGTGTGTGCACCTTAGTCTTCTTTGTATTCTTTGTGGGAAATTAATATAAAGGTTGGGCATTGCCCGTAAACATGCTTGTGTGTTTTTTTCCGCTGCATACTCTTGTGTTCGTTTATGTTGGCTTAAAAAGTCTTGTGTTTGTGTGTTTTGTTCGAAGAAAATCGTGAGGAAGGCTGATTGATTTGCTGGGCAAATCAAGCCGCACGGGCGAAAATTTCTTGAGTAAAGAAACCCCTGTGACAGTTGGTATCAGATCCAGGTTCAAGGGTTCTGAACGTGTTGTTGTTCGGCATGGCTGAAGATTCTGGATCTTCGACAAATCCAAATCCTACTCGTGTGATGATGCTAGAAATGGAATCAAGGTTGCAACGTCTTGAAGCCTTGGTTGAGCCGCCCCTAGATCCAACGGATCCACCAATCTTGCAACGACTTGCTGAAGGGAAGCAAGAACTCGATCGTTTGTCAAGATCGTTGGACGATGTGCCCCAATTTGTGGAGGGCAGATTCACGTCCGTTGCTGAGGAGATGGGACTCCTCATTGATGCCGTTGAGACAAAGCTTGATGGAATGCTTACGGATTTGACGGTGCTTAAGAGGGCTGTTCAAAATGAAGGATCAAGTTCTGAGGGCAGAACGTCGGGATCCAAAGTTCGTGTGCCGGAACCGACTGCGTTTGATGGTGTGCGCAGTGCCAAAGAAGTCGAAAACTTCATGTGGGATATGGAGAATTACTTCGAGGCAACAAAGGTTCCGGATCGTGAGAAAGTGACCATTACAAGTATGGATCTCGTGGGTGATGCAAAGTTGTGGTGGCGTGCTCGTTTGTCAGACGATGCAAGTGCTAACCGAGTGAAGATCGAGACTTGGGAGGTGCTGAAACGGGAATTGAAAGAGCAATTCCTTCCTTGCAACGTGGGCTGGATTGCAAGGGAATCCCTTAGGCAATTGAAGCACAAGGGAACCGTGAGGGAGTATGTCAAGGATTTCAGTTCTCTGCTCCTTGACATACGTGATATGTCCGATGAAGATAAGATGTTCAACTTCATGGCTGGATTGCAGCCATGGGCCCAAACCGAGTTGCGGAGGCAAGGCGTGAAGGATCTGCCAAGTGCCATTTCGGCAACAGATCGACTTGTCGATTAAAAGGTGATGGGGGCCGATGATTCCGATAAGGAAGGCTCGAAAAGGGATAAGTCCAAGAGAAAGAAGTTCGGTGGCAAGGGTGGTCGTAATTGGAAGCAAAAAGAGAGCGGTGATGGGCCGATGGCGAGGGATCCACGGCGCAGGCCAAGATCGGTGGACAACCCGTCGTCAACAAACAAAACCGTGGTTGTTTTCTATGTGATGGCAACCACCGGATGAGGGACTGTCCTAAGAGGAGCAAGTTGAATGCTTTGATGCGGGAGTCGGATAGTGAGGAAGAGTCGGATGAGACGAGGCATGCAAATCCGATTATGTTGTTGAGTGCTTTGGTCGTGGACAAGGCACCCAACGGCACCAAGGGCTTGATGTATGCCACGGTGCTGATCAATGGCAAAGAAGTGAAGGCGATGGTTGATTCAGGAGCAACACACAACTTCGTTGCCGAGAGAGAAGTCAAGAAGCTGGGCTTGACTCTCTCAAAACATGCAAGTCAAGTTAAGGCTGTAAATTCAGAGGCGGGGCCGGTGAAAGGCAGAACCGATGTGCATTTAGTGATCGGTTCTTGGAAAGGGCAGTGCGGATTGACTGCCGTACCACTAGACGATTTCGATGTGATATTGGGGCAAGAGTTCCTACTTGCTGCAAAGGCTGCGGTGATACCGTTTCTCGGAGGGTTGATGATTATGGACGAAGAGTGTCCATGCTTCGTTGAATGCTCGTACGTGAAGAAAGCAAATGCGGGAAAGAAACCGCAATGTTGGTTGTGGTGCAATTGGAGGCAGAATCAAACGACAAGGAGTCATCGAGCCTAATTGCAGCCGTTGGAAACAAGATGGTGAATTCTCGGGCTGGTTTGCTTGTACGTGCATTGCCGAGAAATGAGACAAGGGCCGAAGGCAAGTTGAGGTATTCAGTTGGGCTTATGAATGGGCATTGTGTCTTTACTTTTGTACCAAGTTGCTGCCGTGTATGGCATAATTTGTGGGTTCGAAATGTGGTATTTTCTGTAGTTGCGTTGCATGTTGGGTTTTTGTTCGGTTGGTTTCTGTTGTTGATGAAATGGAAGCTGATTTTGGGTGATTTTCGTGGGTTGGAATTCTCCTTTCTCGATTGGTGTGGCAATCGAGATAAAATGCTAGTGGTGCCAAAAACTAGCATTTTCACTTGTGGTTTGGTGCTGCTGTTTGAACGTGATTGGCGTTCGTTTTTCCGAGGGCTGAAAGAATTTTTGGGAAGTTCGTGGGCTCAGACTTGGAATTTGGGTTTCGATGTGGTGTTGTTGATCAAGCACAATCGAAGACGGTGGCAAAACAAGTGGAAACGAGGGAAAGGTGAAGCTGATGGTTTCGGTTCGACGAGGGCGTCGAACACCGTTGGTGGGGGAGGTCTGTTACCCCCTTAGTCGGTGATATTGGTAATGACTCGAGTGTGGCCGAGTCATGGCCGAGAAATGGTGCCAAGCAAGAGTTGGCATAAGACAGCCACACAATCGGCCAATGAGTGGTCGAGTGTTGGGCAAGCATTCGGGGTGTTTGTCCGAGAAAAAAACAAGGAATGGCTTGATTCAAATGGGAACGGTGATCGAAAGTACTAGTGGCTGGTACGGGCGTTGCTCGGCAGCAAATGCGGACAAGCGTGGGCAGTAATCGGCATGTGGCCGATAACTTGGGCAAACGAACGTTCGAAGGAAATCGACCACGGCTTGACAAGTGTGGGCAATTTGGCACGACCGGTTGGCAAGTCAAGGAAGGCAGCCCGATGTGCGGGCGTGCTAATGACCGTGTGGGCAAAGAACTAGCAAGTGATCGGCAAGGCAAGCAAAACGTGCGGAAAAGGCAAGGCAGATGGGCTGCCTAGCAACCGGCCGGGCTGTTTTGGGCCGTTCGGTGCGCGCGCGCGCGCCCGATCAAGATGGGCCTCGGAAACCAGCCTTGTGGACGGTTTTGAGGGAAGTTACGGAGCGGTTGAGGCCTGGAAAGCATGAAAAACTGTCCCTTATTACTTGTAATAGTTAGCCAAGTGTCAAGTGTTAGTGCTGCCATGTGTCCTTAGGTAGTTTTATGTGAAAACTACCTTCTTTCTTGTATTTATTTGGCTATGAGTGCACAAATCCGACCCATCTATCATTAGAGAGTTCAGATTGCAATTGTGGGCATTCTGAGTGAGGATTTTGTGTGTGCACCTTAGTCTCCTTTGTATTCTTTGTGGGAAATTAATATAAAGGTTGGGCATTGCCAGTAAACGTGCGTGTTTGTTGTTTTCCACTGCATACTCTTGTGTTCGTTTATGTTGGCTGAAAAAGACTTGTGTTTGTGCGTTTTGTTCGAAGAGAATCGTGAGGAAGGCTGACTGGTTTGGTGGGCAAATCAGGCCGCACGGGCGAAAATTTCTTGAGTAAAGAAACCCCTGTGACAGCTATCTTGTTTAACTTTATTTTAGTCTATCACTATAATAAAACTGCCCTAATGTCTACACATTAAAGGCCCACACCCTATAACGGGTTTAACCTTACATGACAGTCTTGCAACACATAATTATTGGCAATCGAGGACGTGTATGCAGCGAAAAATAGTTTTATTTATTTCATTTACACAAACTAATTTATATAAATAAACAAATGCACATAATTGCAATTAATTGCGTACCTGATTTCTTGCATCCACCACACACATGCTCGCAATAATTTAATTTAAATTATACAAATTAAATCAAATAACATGTTGGCATTAAGTTAAATAATCATGCTCTGATTCATACACATACAATTCACATAGCTCACGATTTAATCAACAACAATTTACTCACAATCAAAATAGTTAATTAAAAACATGAATAAAGAAAAACGGACATTACCCTTGTAGTGTGACGAACGAGAACTCGAGATGATTGTTAGCTGCCCCAAAACCCACATCGGATCAGCAACGATCAGCAGCGGCTCGGCGACCGGTCCGATTGTTGAAGCTTGTTTCGAAACTATATTTTGATTGAAATTTCAGGCATACTCCGACTTCAATATTTCCATGATTATTGATCTGATGGACAATTTTGTTGGGGACTGTAGCACCATGAGTTGTGAAGCTGCTTTCCAAATTTCACGTTCATCCGATCATCGGTTGATTAATGGTGAATTTTCTTGCTGGACTGCGCAAAAAATCCGAGAGGATATTTTCAGGACTTCCTCTCTCAGTACCAAATTGTGGCGCATGGAGGCGACACAGCGGCAACAGTGGCGGCAGAAGACTCTTCCTCCTCTCAGGTTTCACCCCATATATTCTATCCACTATCCACGCAGTGCAACGAATAAGAACGAGGGGAAAAGAAAGTGCCGACGCGACGGCGGCGGCGGAAGAGCGGATTCCGCTGCAAGGTGGGCGGCAGATGGAGTGAAAGAGGCTAGGGTTAGATCTACATCTTAATGAGCTACTAACACATTATGTATGTATAGAATGTCCGATAAAACCCTATTAGTCTTAAGTTGGACCAAGTCCAACAGCTTAAGCCCACTCTCTTTATCGACTCGTTTCTAACAAGGAATGGTCGCAAAAATATAACAATTATATTTGGTGACGAGCACAAAATTCTCGTCGATACGAGTACCACTTTGCAATTTTCCAATAATTAGAAACCCTAATTTATGACTTGCCAAATCGGGAAACTTTCCAATTTAGAAAAGTACACTAAATTTCCGTCGAAGTCTTTTCCTCTACTTATTTTCATCCATAATTAACAATTACGAATGTTGGACTCAATTACATTGACTTCTAATCTTTATATATATAAAATAAAGGTTTTCCCCGAAACCCTAGACCCAATTTGGTAAAATAATAGTAAACCTAGGGGCATTTTTGGAAAAACATAATTGAGTCATATTTTCGTGCCTATCTTTATCCACTCTCCTACTTCTCGGCGCACGATTCATTCTCATTCTTATTCCTTAAATGGGTCGATTCCTTAAAGAGATCCTCCGTGTGAATCAAATTAAATTTTCAGAAATACTTAAATTCCGAGATGAAAACTCTTTTTGAACAACTGCTCCTTCAATCCTTCGTCATATTTGGCCTTAGCATTGGCTGCGAGATCTCCCTCGGAAACCATGTCATAGTCTCATATATATAAGTTATGGGTAATATTGTATTCTTGAACTTGCTTTTTATTTAATTACAATATTAGTTTAATTCACTGCATGCCACTCTCACAAACAGTTATATACCAACAATTCAATGAGCCTTATTTATTTATTATTATCATCATAGGGAAATTCGGCTTATCGGTATCTAATAATGGAAACTATATGAACTATTATTCCGGTTTGTTGTTCATTGGAGCAATCTCGACAGTGGGGCGGCTCAACCAGGGTTGTCGTCTTTCTGTTTATATGTGTCCAATTACAATGCATCTTCCATGGTTTTTTTTTTTTTTTTTTTAAAAACACATATCCGAAAAGTACTAACTGTACTCCTTTTGCTTTCTTTTATAAATTATCGTTCTTCTTTGATTTTGAAATTAATTGTGTTGATGTTGAACATAGGAGAAGAACCTCATAATGCATGCAACGGCAAGAGAAGCTAAGCAAAGATGGTATCACAAGATTCAAATCCATTGAAAATCAGAAATAAAAAAGGTGAAGAATATTTTGTTTTATTCAAGAATTTTGTTGTTTTAATTTTCGGGATCATTTCTTAAATCTGGAGAGGAATGATAGAATTGGCAGAGTTAATTTATTGTGTGGGAGATGTAAATTACTTTTTGCTTGGGAGATATATATTAAAGGGACAAATGCGGGTTATTTATATGTGTTTGAGTAGTTATAATATAATCATTAAATTGTTTTCAGTTAAGGCGAAGATTGAGAATATGTCTTATGATCTAAAACCAAAATATATATGAATTGCTTGAATTGAATCAACAATGACGCCGATAAATATAGTCTAATTATTTACCTTTTAATATATGATTAACCCAGATATCTATCTCAAATTATTTTCTCTGCTCGGGTCCATTTTGGTTGTGTTAATTATTCTTAGAAGATTTTTGTTTGATGTTGCAGTTGGAAAACAATCTCTGGAGCAAATTGAGAAATATTCTCCGAATCATATGTGCACACAAACTTTGGTGAGAAATTTGTGTTTGGTTTCTTTTTTCCTTTGTTGTTCCAGGGTTTAGAGTTTCTATAAACTATTTAAGAATCTTTAATTTACCTATTTTCATCTAAAATTAATGCTCAAAGTATCTTCATTTCATATGGCAATTACCTCTGAATTGAAGTTGCGCAACAACTTGGTAGATTTAGTAGTATTGTACAATTTATTGAATAGCTATTCTTTTATTCGCTCATCTTTATTTTGTTTGATTTGCCTAGATGAAGTTCACAGCAGATGAGCTCCCAATAATTATGGACTACAAACATAATATTGCAAATATATCTGTTATTGTCCATGTTGATCATGGTATGAAAGCTGCAATTATTATACACTCACTAGTAGAAAAAAGGGTTTTTGCTACCATTTAAATTCGTAGCGAATAGTCCAATATTCGTAGTAAAAGGCTTTTTGCTACGAATTAGCTACGAATTTTCTCCGTAGTAAATACGGGCGTGACAAATACTTTGCTACGGGACATTGTCGTAGCAAATACTTTTTTAGTACGACACAACTAGCATTTACTACGACTATGAATTTGTTACAAATGCATGATTATTTGGTACAACAAACATGTCCTGTACCAAAAATGTTGTTTTTTTTCTGGTGCCCAAACCCAGCTTTTGGTACGACCACCTCTTGTAGTAAAAATTATGATTTTTACAAACCATTTTCTGTAGCAATAATCCTAAAATATACAATTAAATACCTGAATATTCAATACCAAATCATATATAATTAAATAATTAAAAAATAAAAAACCCGCTATATCTTAAAATCATAAAATTTACATCTTGCCATGAATATTTATACAAATCATAAGTTTGAGATAATATTGTCATGTTCTCCTCTAAGACTAACTACTCAGACTCTTCTTCCATCTGTTGCATTTTTTTTCCTCCATCGTTTCGTCTTTAAACTTTCGCAACAACACCCTATCTTCTTGCGGCAAGCTTGCTCGTTTACGTGCAAAGAATACACCACACATAGGTGTTTCTGCCTAACAATCATACTTTTGTGATTATCTTTTCCCGTAGCTTTCTTGAAAATTTGGTCTTTCAACTCTTTTATTCTTCCTTAATATGACCCTTTAAAGTGTAGACGATTAGCAAGCACAGAGATTCTGCAAAAACAAATATAACAAACAATAAACGTGTATAAGAATCAAATGAACATATTGAGCAACTCCACAACTTTAATACCAACGCCATAAACAATAATCATCATATTGAGTTTATTATTTAGGTTGGACAATGTGCTGGTAAAATATGATGTTCAACTTTGCATTTGTAAGAAAAGGGAAGCAAAATATTATACATACATTCACATCCTTCTACTCCTTGCATTTGTAAGGTAGTTCTCAATTTTCTTGGCACCTTCTGTGGCAAAATAAGTGTACGACTCTGAATCTGCATGAACAAAATAAAGAAATCCTTAACTTTGTAGTAATGAAATAATTTAATTATATTTCTAGTTATTAATAAACTAATTACTTTGAGATGGACTTCATACCTTAATAGGCTGAAAAAGCTAGCACATCTTTTGTTTCTTAAATCTTCGACCAACCTTCTCGATCTATAAATAAAATACGATCCATCAATAATATTGCAGATAACATTAATGTATACAAGCACATCAAAACATGTAAATAATTCAGGAATAAGCAACTTATTATATATAAAACTAAACAATAATATAATGAATACAACAAACCAAACCTTACAGAACAATATCGTAATATATGTAATAAAACTTGAGCTACACCACCATAAGTGTAACTAATGCAGTAGGAATGCATCAATTATCATTGCAAGGAATAGAACCGATACTCACCAAAGATTGTAAATAGTTCTCACAATTGTGCATAAACTAAAGTAGTAGAATATAAGATTCAAGCTAACTGTTAAATCATAATACTTTCATGTAAAATTAATGTGTATAATGTGCCACAGTAACCACATATGATGTCCTGCTATAGATAAGACCGTGCAGCCATGGACGTGCATACAAAAGGTTATTAAAGGAAATTAGTATCTCACCTCTACGGACTAAAAGAGAAGCAATAAAGAAGGGGCATTCATCTTACCATACCTCGATTCCAAAAACCATTAAGTGCTCAAGAACAAACCATTAGTAAACACCATTTGAAGTGGATTAAAAAAACACAAACATTACCAGTGATATTCAATGATTTGAAACCAAGAGGCAACATGAAGACATTAACTAAAACAAAAATCTACTCAATTAATTTTTAAAATACTAACCAAATAGGCTGGAAAAGTGGATTGAATCTCAATATTCGTCGCCGAGCAGCGAAGACCACCGCTAATAATATGCAATTTCGTAGTATTAGTTGTGAACATAAGAAAAAATTAACTAGGAGACAAAAACTACTTCATGGATAGGGTTTTGAAATTGGGGGTTTTTAGAACCACTAATTTCAGAGTTAATCCACATCCGAATTGCAACTCGGTGCTAAAAAAGAGATCTATTGAAGCCCGAAGACACGACTGTAGGTATTCGAGGTCATTAAAAGAAAAAAAATAAAAGAAAAAATAGAGAGAGGGTACTGCGGCGGCGGCGGAGGCGGCATACGGTGGCTCGGCGTTAGACGGTGGCTAGACTTGAAGTAATTCGCTGACGATGAAAGCAGTGCTAGTTTCTTAGGGTATCAATGATTGTGGGTGAACAAAGTGAAATTGAAATTGTTAGAGAATATTATATTATAGAACTCTCCTAATATTAGGATTCTAGTATGATTGAGTTACCTAGATCAGTTAGGATTTAGTTACCTAGTCAAACTCTATTACCTTGCAATATTTCTCTATATATATTCCATGTAATCAACCCATAACATAATGGGGGGTTTCTATTCTATAGTTCTCTCCTTCTCCTATTCTATTCTTCCTATATGGTATCAGAGCACCAGGTTTTTTAACCTAGCCGTCTTTCTTCTCCATGGCGGTGACCACCCAATTTTCTCCCTCCCCCGGTGGTGGTACTCTAATATTTTTCTTTTTTTCTATCTTTTTTCTTTTCTATCTATCCTTTTATGAACACCACCCGAATTTTCTCCCTCCCCCGGTGGTGCTTCTCTATCTTTTTCTATCTTCTTCTTCTTCTTCTTCTTCTTCTCCATGGCTTAAAACCTAGCCGCCGCTTCTCTTCTTTTCAATGGCCGGCGACCGCCAAACCGAACTTTCTCCCTCTCTCGGTGGTGTATCTTCTCTATCTTTTTCTTCTTCTTCTTCTCCATGGCCTAAAACCTAGCCGCTGCCTCTCTTCTTCTCCATGGCCGACGACCCCTCTCTCATCTCTTTCTCCTATTATATTCTTCTATCAGAGCACCAGGTTTAGGTTTTTTAACCTAGCCGTCTTTCTTCTCCATTCTCCATGGCGGTGAAAAAACCTAGCCGCCTTTCTTCTTCATGGCGGTGACCACCCAATTTTCTCCCTCCCCGGTGGTGGTAACTTATATTTTTTTTTTCTTTCCGACATCTTCTTCTTCTCAGTCGGTTAATCTCTTCTCTCTATCTCGATAAAAAAAAAAAAAAAAAAAAGGTTGCTTATTTTTCTCTCACCCGTTTATTATTATTATTATTATTTTTTTTATAAATTAGGCAGATATTTCCACATAAGAATTCTCTAGCGTTGTGTTTCGCTGTTTCTGTTCAGTCTTCACTTTTGAAGTTTATTCGTTCCGACTGCGGGAGCGTGCTAGCAAGTGAATGTCCAGTCTTCACGTTCGTCACGTTTCGACTGCGGGGGCGTGTTAGAGAATATTATGTTATAGAACTCTCCTAATATTAGGATTCTAGTATGATTGAGTTACCTAGATCAGTTAGGATTTAGTTACCTAGTCAAACTCTATTACCTTGCAATATTTCTCTATATATATTCCATGTAATCAACCCATAACATAATGGGGGGTTTCTATTCTATCTTTCTCTCCTTCTCCTATTCTATTCTTCCTAAAGAAAATGAAGGGAGGGACGACGATATGTGCTTCTCAGTTTAAGAGGTAGGGTATTTCGATTTTATTAAATTTAGATCTTTTATTACCGTATACCGAGCGTAGCAAATAATCTCTATTACTACGGTAAAATCCGTAGTAAAAGAATAAAACGATGACGTTTCACTTAAGTATTTGCTAATACGAATGTTGTGCCGTAGTGATATATATTCTTTTGCTACGACTTTTAGCTACGACATGTATTTTGTAGTAAAAAATACCTTTTGTAACGAGTTTTTCTTTGTAGCAAAAAAAATCGTAACAAAAGGCCATTTTTCTACTAGTGACTTTTTACATGTAATAAATGTTATATCGTACCGTTGTGCAGAATATGCTTACAAAGTTGTCGGAATAACGTTGATTGCTAGATACGATGTTGACTCTTTATTGTGACATCGATTCTTAATAGCTTATTTTTTGGAAGTGCAGTTACCATCAGACATATATATGTTTCTATAATATGTACTCAAGTGGAAGAATCTGTATAGTAACTGTCTGCATGCGTCCAACAATGAAGTTCAATTATTTATTATAAGTTGTAATGATCTTTTTATATTGTTGTTTTATCTCCCTTTCAATCCATAAATTTCTAAGTTGGTTTCGTGAGAGTCTTCTCGATATAAGATTTTTAATCAAAATGCATCTTAAATTCGAACTAGTCACATAATACATCTTATATTTCATAACTAAAAAAGGAACCATCTTAAATTACTTCTTTTTTTTGGAATTTTGTTGTTCGATGAACAATTAAATCTTATCCTTCATACATAAAAAAGAACCATCTTTTTTTTTAAAGGATAAATTAATTTACCTTTTTACTATTTTGTCCACCCATTCGAGCTTATTTAATTTTATTCATCACACTTGGAGTTGAAATTACACTGAAAACTACCATTTACCGTAAAAAACAAAAAAAGAAGAATGATTAGATATTTTTTTATGATTTTTGAAATTTCTTTTGCTGCTTATGATTAACTAATGATACAATAGTATACTTTTCTCTCTAACTTTTAATTGGACAATTCAAAAATTGTTTAGACTAGACAATTTAGAGATATTAAAGGAGTGTTAGTGTTCAATTTCCTCTGCTTTTGGATGAACGACTTAGGACAAATTATTTTTGTTGGCACCAGATTTCTGTTTGTGAAGATTGAAGAAATCCGCCATACGTGGTAACTAAAGATTGGCAAAGATTTGTTTTCCATGTTTATTTTGGAATTAATTAGAGTCCTATTCTTGTAATATTTTTATTAGGACTTAGATTTATTTCCATGTATTATATTCTAGTTAGGTATCTTTTGTACTTATCTAGATTAGAAGTAGAAATCGACTAGGATTCTATAACCTAGTTAAATCGATTTCTTAGGGCCCGAGTTAGGTTTAGGGTGGTGATTTCGTGCCTATATAAGGCCCTCAACCTCATATGAGTCCGATGGAGCTTTAATAAGAAAAATCCCAGCATAAAGGCTTTGAAGGGTGCAGCCCGTGCTGCAGCCCTGTCTGCACGGCAGGTGTGGCAACAGAACAGGTTTCTTCTACCAGGCCATAAAGAAGATCGGCGTTTCGGGAGAAGTGCTTAAAAGATCTCGGGAGAGGTCGATCCGCCGTTTGAAGGGAGTTCAACATTGGAGGAAGTCCAAGAGTGCGGAGGAGGAATTGCTTTGATTATCAACAAGTTCGAGTCGTGTGCAAGAACGGCGTATCACATAAAGAGGGAGTCTTTAGTGTTTTATTACATTTGTAACTTTAAGGGGGTAAGTGTTACCACCCCTATAGTTTAAGGGTGCAAACTGTATTTAGCCCTAAAATTTAACATAGATTCCACTATTCTTCACAATGCATTACATCTTCTAGCTTGCTACCACGGAGAAAAAAATGCAAATTACAAACCCTCCATTTTAAACGAGATTCTTAGATGATTACTTAGTATTATATTTTCTTTCTTAATTTCATTTAAATTCAAAGAGGAAAGAGTTTTAAGAAAACTAAAAAGTCAAAGTTTTACAACTGATTTCTTCTCTTTTTATTATATCTTCTCCTATTCTCCATACAATATCATCCATTACTAATAATTCAGTTAAACCGGTGTAGGAAATCATCAAGGCAATTATCAAATTTCTCCATCTCTTTAATTCTCTCCTTTTTTAGCTCTTATTTTTGTTATTTTCATTCTTCAATTGTACGTTAGAATTTTTGCTCTATGGGTGTGTGTAATTCGAAATGAGAACGAACAAGATTTGGACAAAAGTTTGAAACGAAAAATGTAGTCGAAGCAAGAACTCTATTCTTCCTCCTTAAGAGATTTTTAATTCCCATGCAGTGCTCTTGGTTTACGGCAGTCGTCTCCAAATACAACGACTATTTCAATTCGAAGAAAGTAGCACAACAATTCTTGGAACAAATGGTGGATATTGGAATTTATTTATAGATTCTCAAAGGTTATGACCAAAATTCACACTTTTAAGGAAAATAATTTCATGAAAATGTCTCACACATTTTCTCATTAATTAAATATCTATTTCATTTAATAGGTGTCTAAACACCTCTATTTTTTTTCAATAGTGACATTTCATTTTATTATTTTCCATACTTCAATATTTTAAATGATTCATTAATTTATCATTCAACAACAATCAATTTTGAGAATCCAAATTAAACCACTTAAATATTCAACAAAATTTGAGTCGATACTCAAAATATCCAACAATCACCCCACATGAATGAAATTAATTCATGTATTGCAGACACATGAAGATTTATGAAGATTTTATAAAATACTTACTCAGTATTGAATCTACGAAGCATTATGATATGTCATTTGATTGTTATTAGGGTGTGTATTTCAGAATGATAATTAGGACAAAATTTCGACATAGGCTTGACACAAAGCATTCAGTCGAGGTAAGGACTCGATTCTTTTTCATTGAGACAAATTTGCACCGTGCAATACTCTCGTCTAAGGTAATCGCCTCAAAGATACAATTATTTCAGTTCCAACAAAGTAGCACAACAATTGGAACACGGCAAACAAAGCGATGTTTATGACTTTATAAAACACAAAGAAATGAGACTTTATTATTGCAACAATATGTTGAGATGCTTCGATGAGAAATGAATTCAATTATGAATTGAATTCCAAGTGAATGATGTAATTAAATGGTGGATTTTAGAATCTATTTATAGATCTTCAAAGGTTATGACCACAAGTCACAACTCTTAGGGAAATGAGCATTTGAAAAGCTACCACAACTTTTTACATTATTAAACACCTATTCCTCATTTAAACAACTTATGTTTTTCGAAAGTTACTATTCGCCACTCCATTTTCCATTTATTATATTAAGTGATTTTATTAATTTCTCATTCATTAAAAAATAATTTTGAGAAACTAAATTTAATTCACTTAAATAATCACCCAAATTGAGTCAACACTCAAAATTTTCCAACAATTTTCCTGACATATCTTAATGAGTTTCCTAATTTTATTTTTAATTTCCGGGTTTTTATGTTTGAATTTTATTGGGTTCTTTCAAATTTTAATATAAGTTCGATTGTTCTAGTGTCTATGCATCAACACAATCGATTGAAAAATAATACAATTCATATATTTTTATAAAGTGATAAAAAAGAATCAACAAGATCTGGATTAGTCTAGGGTGAGATATTCAACATTGTTTGTGTTACAAAAAATGAAGTACTTTACCAAAGTATCCTTCAATTTTTTTTTTATTAAATCAACATAAAATAGATTAATATCGAATTGTCTAATCGAATTGTCTAATTTACCTCTAACTATATCTTAGTAAATAATTAATTTAAATATGTTTTAAATATTCGAGCTGGGACAACTTAGTGATTCGGACCCAGTTTCATTTGATGAATAATAATTGCCCAAAAATAAATGCATTAATTGAGAATTGAACTTGAGACTGTTTAATATTTTTCAACTCTAATAACCATTAGGTCACATTAACCTATATTAATGCATCTAAGAATTTTTGCATATATTGGCAAGACGCAATGTAAAGTGATAATAAACATAAGTATTTAAATAATATTAAATAGGATATTAAATGCGGCATTCATTATTATAAAATAACGTTAAATAAATTATTTACAAATTTAATATAATAAAGTTTAAAAAAAATATAAAGAACTGCGTTCAATATCCCCAAATATCTATTATTAATTATATAAATTAATAAACTCCACTATTGAAAAATATAAAGAATACTCAATTAAAATATAAACAAATGCATGATTTAATACAAGCTGACTTATTAAATCGATAGTGTTGCAAATTCAAATAAAAAATAAAATAAGATGTTTATTTAGAAGAAAAAAATAGATTATAACTCATTTCAA
Source organism: Erythranthe guttata (assembly GCF_056151865.1). Classification (NCBI taxonomy): domain Eukaryota; kingdom Viridiplantae; phylum Streptophyta; class Magnoliopsida; order Lamiales; family Phrymaceae; genus Erythranthe; species Erythranthe guttata. The sequence continues at coordinate 10,240,766 of NC_142541.1, forward strand.
TTAGTTTTCATACTTTAAAATAAAACCGTATACTCAAAATACTATATTGTGATTTTTCTTTTAATATTTAATTTAATCAAATAGTAAGATTTGATTGATTAAGCTCAAATCCTTTCGGTTAGTAAACATTAATTAAAGATTTGAACCAATGAGGCTTAATAATTGATAAGAACATATTAATGAAGTAACTATTTATAATTAAAGTCTAATTTATTTTTAATTCAATTTTATCATGAAGAATAATAAATTTAATTCATAACATATGTAAGAATCAAATCGTAAGACTTGAATCGATTAAGCTCAAGTTCGTTTAATTTGTAAATATGTTTCAAGATTTGAATCGAATAAGTTCAATCATTGACAATAACATATTAATCGAGTTAACTATTTATAATTAAAGTCTAATATCCTTTTAATTCAATTTTAATAAAAAATAAAAATAAATTTAATTTGTAAAAATTGTAAGAATCAAAACGTAAATCGTAAGATTTAATCTAACTATAATATTTGAATCGATTAAGTCTTACGATCTTACGATTTTAATTTAACAAATTAATTTCTATTCTTTTTATGATAAAATTCAATAAAATAAAACACTAAACTTGAATTATACATAGTTACTTCGATTAATACGTTATTGTAAATTATTGACTTTAATCGATTCAAATATTTGAATATTGTCTACGAATTGAAATGACTTGAGCTTAATCGTTTCAAATCTTCGAATATTGTTTTCGAATTGAACACACATGAGCTTAATTGATTCAAATCTCACGCTTTAATTAAATCTTACGATTTAAGATTCAATTTAAACTTCAGATTCTTTCGAAATTCATTTTCAAATTACACGAGTTGGTCTATATTTCCTTAGATTTTTAAAATTTATTATATATAGATCTGTTAATATTAGATATTTTTTATATATAATAATAAATATTATGTTAATATTAGATATTTTTTATATATAATAATAAATATTATATGAGAATTAGTAATTTATTTAACATTATTTATGAAAGTTTTATAATCATTATTTATGATGCTTATTCATTCACAAACACGCTACATGCACTTGAGACAACTCTCCTCTCTTTAGCGTACTTTGATTAGTTGTTTAAATTTTAAGATTCAAATTTATATTTTATTTATGTTAATTATTTAAAGAAAATTTAATATCATAAATATTTAATGTCCACCAAATTTTTATATTCTAATAATTATGTAGATGATTTTCAAATAAAATATTGTATGCTAATCAAATTTAATTAACAAATAAAGTTTCAGTAAATATATAATAAGAGAATATCATATTCAGATATTACTCGTATTCATTTATCAAATGAATTTAATTACTAACATTCAACATTCAGATACAGTTCTTAACTATTGAGATATTTATTCAACATTCACACTTAATTCTATCAAACGAGCTCTAAATGTCTCACGGTTTGCCCCTAATTAGCATCTAACACAACGGTACTGATAATTATTATTATGACAGTCATTTGAATAAAAATGAATGTAACTTTTTTTGGGCATATTACAAATCAATCCATCAAGGGGTACTTATTTACAAACGGACTCAGACAAAAAAATATTTTACAAAAAAAATCCTCACATTGTCTAGAGGTTTGTAAAAGATTAAAATAGCCCCTCACATTTTAATATGCTCCAATTCCATCCTTTAATTTAATTTAACCTCAATTGATCCCAAATTTCACAAATTATTCAATTTTGACCCAAAATGCAATTTTGAGTACCACTTCACCCGTCGTCGCCGTTGACCGCCGGTCTCCGGCAATGACTTTTTTTTTTCTTCGTCTTCCTGAATTTTCGATCTTTTTTTTAATTTATTTTTTTTCTTTAACATCTTTTTGCCTCGTTTAAACATCAGTATTGTTGTGGTTGACGTTGACAGTAATATTAAATATACTACAATTTAACACAATAATATTGCTATATTAATCTCTAGCTCAGTAATATTAACACAACAAAAGTCATTATTATTGTGTAAATATAATAATATTAATTATGTTGACCTTCAACAAAGGTGAACATAATAAAAAGCCAAAAAAATTAATATTGATGTGGATGACAATAATATTACTGTCATCCACAGTAATATTACTGTAACAACAGTACTATTACCGTCAATCAGAGTAATATTATTGTGTTTACATTAATATTACAATAGTAAACAGTAATATTATTACCTCAATCCGTCAACAACTCAAACAAAACAAAAAACCCCAAAAACATTAATATTGATATGGTTGACAATAAGTAATATTATTGTGTTTACAGTTATTTTACCTCAACGACAGTAATATAATTACATTGACATGTCGACAAATCAAACAAAAAAAAGACAACAAAATAATAATATTGTCGATGACTGTAATTGTACTGTCAACCACATTACAATTACATAAATGCACTGTCAACGACAATACAATTACGTTAATGTACTATCAACGTTAGTACAATTACGTTAATATACTGTCAATAACAGTATAATTATTGTTAATGACAGTACATTTACGGTCAACGTTTAGCGGCGGGGATTAAAAAAAAAAAAGTCAACGCCGAAAACCGGCGGTGGAAAAAGCTGACAAAAAAAATCGAAAAAGTCAACGCCAGAGACCAGCGGCAAAAAAATAATTTTAGAAAAAAGAAGTTAAAATTGGATTTTTGTAGTAGAATTGAGTGTAAAGGGTTATGTGTAATTTTATCATATACATTAATTTTATAATACATATTAGATGAGCTTATAGGCGAAAAATGTATAATCTCTGAATTTTTAAAATAATAAAGATGATTGGTCAGAGACTTATGCATAAAGATCCCTTTTTAGAGCAACATAATTGAAGTTCAAAATTATTGTATTTAAACACCTGAATATTCATAATACATGTCACTGACACTAATCAATCTAAATACACGAAAACTCATCTAAAACTCATAAACGTGTATTTCGCGTTACCACTATTTAAAATAGGGGTTCTTTGATGAAACCCCCTCATTACTTCTTTTAATGGAGAGATGTCCAAAATATTTCTCTCTATTTGAGAAAAGCCCACACCCATTTTCAGCTATTATGTTTTCCACCTTTAGCCCCGCCACCACATCATCACTATGTCACGCACTCAGCATTTTTTTTTCTTCTCTTCTTTTCTGTATCAGTTTCCTTAATCGACTATGAAGCATAGTCGATAAGCCTTAATCGACTATGCTTCATAGTCGATTAAGGAAATTCTTTAATTTTTTAAATTTTAATTTTTTTTTTCTATATCAGGTATATTAATCGACTATAATGACGCATAATCGATTAAGAATCTGCTACTAAACATAACACATCACAACTGCAAAAAAATGCAAAATCAACTATATTTTACAAAATACAAAAAATATATAAACATTATAATTGATTTATACAATTGGAATCAATAAACAAAGAATTCAAAAAAAATAAAAAAATGGAGTCGATCAACCTTAATCAACTACCAGAGCATAGTCGATTAGCTTAATCGACTATTGAATATGTACATAGTCGATTAAGGTTCCAGCTTGCGCGAATTTCTCTACACGCGCCGTCCTCCGTCCGATCCACCAAAAAACCCTAGATCGACCTCCCCATCGTCACCACAACATTGCCACACCACACATCTGCATCCCACGCCATCGCAAAAGATTATTATTTATCAATAAAATAGACAAAAATCATAGTGGATCCATAATTGCTTTAATGCAATGGGATGAAGGGTCAAGGCAGCAAGTAACACTAGCTGGTTTCGAACCAGACAAAAACAACTGGGGCTGAAATTGGTTGGAGTGATGGATGGTTGTTCGCCCTTGGGAAACCTGCCACAAATATTTCAAATGGGAAGGCTCCTTCTCGTTCAATTCAGAACGAGAAAAGGGTTGTGTTCAATTTTGATGGCTGCAGCGGTTCTTCACCTAATATGTCGGCCAATGTTCGTCGGAGCAATAGTTAACGACGCCCGCCGAATTCTGATCGAGAAGAGAATAAGCAAATCGAGAAGAAAAAGAGAGAAAAAGAGAGAGAGGGAGAGAGAGAGAGAGAATAAGAACGAGAGAAGAGAGAAGAGAGAATAGAGTAGAGAGAAGAGAGAAAAGAAGAGAGGAAAGAAAAAGAAAAGAATAACAACGGCGTAAGATAAATATGTTAAAATTTAGGGTTAGGAGTAATGGTATAATTGGAAGATTACCTTTATTAATTATCCAAGCTATAACAAAAGTAGTTTTCTCTAATTATTTTTGGAAATGGAGTTTTCCTTAACTACATTTCCTAGATGAGGGGTTATTGCTAATTTTCCCTTTAAAATAACTACAATATTTTTGACACACTCCGAAATTAGAATAAATTTTAATAAATGTGATTAGTTTGTAATTTAGTTTGTAAACTATTAATTTCTCTTTATATATAAAACTCAACATATATAATATTCTTTTATTTATTGATAGTAATTCGACAAGGGAGGACAAGAACATGGTAATAATTTAATTTAAATAAGTATTCAAATTAGTTCATCTTTGTTTTGTTATTATTTAAGATTAGCAAATTAATTTAGTTAATATAAAGTACTAGGAAAACAAATTTAGTTTACAAGAACACAATCATTCAATTCAGATGCATTTCAAATATTATAATAGATGAAATTTTGTTATAGTTTGAATAATAATCTAATTTTCCCCTTTTTTTTTAATATATTTATTTTTCTTTCTGTTTTAGTAATGAATAAATCCGTAACCAATTATATTGGTGCGTTTGGTGGACCTACACTCTCGTATAATCTAATTTTTAATTTTATAATAGGGGATTTTGTCAAATTTTCCCTATATAATAAAAGGTCCGACTATTATTATTTTATTGATTTTAATTTTTAATTTTTAGTTTTTAATATTTAATTTTTAATATTTAATATATAATTCAACAGCTATTTGTTATTTGTATACCTGAGGCCCAAATTCGACCGGCCCAGTAAGAACCCAACCGAGTCTTCTTATATATAAGGATCTGTTTGGCTTAATACGCCAGACGCCTTTTGCTCCTGTTTGCTCTGCCTCTTTCTTCCGCATAGCAATACAGAAACCCTAGCTGCTCCCAATCCCCAACCGTACACCACTCGCCATCTTCATCGGAATCTCGATTACTTCATACTCCACGCATTGCTTGCAGCAGATTCTCAGTTACCGAATGTATGTTCTTCTTTTTTTACCTTTTTCTTATTACAGATTCTTACCTGTTTTTTTTTTTTTTTTTTTTTTTTTTTTTTTTTTTTATTTTTGTTGAAATTAAGAAACAAAGTTCATATTCTTGCTTTGGACTTATTAGTATACTTTGTTATGTGAATTCGCTGCTCAGATATCTTATTTTAAAGGTTCTGTTTTTTTTCTTGTTCATGGCTTCTTCCTCGTCTCTTTCTCTGAGTTTCAGCTGATTTTTTGATGTGAAAACATATAAATTGGTGGGTAATTGAAGATTTGCTTTTTTTTTTTTTTTTAATTAATTATTTATTGACAGTGATGGCTGTGGCTTCTCGTAAAAGTATGCTTCTGCTTACATACTCAAAAGAAATTGTTGATGGCCAAGCAATATACATATCCTCTAATAGTCTTCCGGTGAAGGCGTTGGGTCGAGAGCCAGCTGGGCATTCTTTTCACGCCGCTGCTCTTAAGTTAACGGGCTACTCTGCCAAGCCCGAAAGTGATAGTGACGAGAAAAAAGTGCCGAAAGAGAAAGAGAGTGTGTATCTTGAGTCATCAGATTCTTACAGTAGTAAAGGGAAGAAGAAACCCGGCGGTGATGGGAAACTGCAGCAAGATCATTATGCACTTTTGGGGTTGAGTAATTTACGTTACCTTGCCACTGAGGATCAGATCAGAAAGAGTTACCGTGAGGCTGCTCTGAAACATCACCCCGACAAGCAAGCTGCCCAGTTGCTTACTCAGGAAACCGAGGCTGCGAAGCAGGCGAAGAAGGAGGATATCGAGAGCCATTTCAAAGCCATTCAAGAAGCTTACGAGGTGTTGATTGACCCCGTGAGGAGGAGAATCTACGACTCGACGGATGAGTTTGACGACGAGATTCCGAGTGAATGTGCGCCGCAGGATTTCTTCAAGGTTTTCGGACCTGCGTTCATGAGGAACGGGCGTTGGTCTGTGGGCCAGCCTGTCCCGACTTTGGGTGATGACAAGACTTCGATACGAGAAGTTGATAGCTTTTACAACTTCTGGTACAGCTTCAAGAGCTGGAGGGAATTTCCTCATTCCGATGAATTTGACGTTGAGCAAGCTGAGTCCCGCGATCACAAGAGATGGATGGAAAGGCAAAATGCGAAACTGTCGGAGAAGGCGAGGAAGGAAGAATGTGCTCGCATACGAACTCTTGTTGACAATGCGTATAAACGGGACCCGAGAGTTTTGAGGAGAAAGGAGGAAGAGAAAGCTGAGAAGTTGAGGAAGAAGGAGGCGAAGGTTATGGCCAAGAGGATGCAGGAGGAAGAAGCTGCTAGAATCATTGAGGAGGAAAGGAAGCGAAAAGAGGAAGAGGACAAAAAAGCTGCTGAGGCTGCTTCGATTCAGAAAAAGTTGAGGGAGAAAGAAAAAAAGCTACTGCGCAAAGAAAGAAACCGTCTTCGAACACTTGCAGCACCAGTTTCGTCCAAGCGTTTGCTTGGTATTGTTGACGATAATGTCGAAACGCTTTGCTCGTCACTTGATAAAGAGCAGCTTAGCAGCTTGTGTGATCGGATGGAAGGTAAGGAAGTGCTGGATATGGCCAAACTCCTCAGCGAGGCACTCGACTCCGATCATAAATTGAAGGATGAGAAAGTGGACGAGAAGAACTCGAAGCCGAATGGTTCTGTTGCTATGATGAATGGACAAGTTCCGTACAGCAGCAGCGAGAAGAAGGAAAAACCTTGGGCTAAAGAAGAGATTGATCTTTTAAGGAAGGGAATGGTGAAATTTCCTAAAGGAACTTCCCGAAGGTGGGAAGTGATTTCTGAATATATTGGTACTGCAAGGTCGGTGGAAGAGATCCTTAAGGCAACGAAAACTGTTCTTCTGCAGAAGCCTGATTCTGCTAAAGCTTTTGACTCCTTCCTCGAGAAAAGGAAGCCAACAGTAACAATTGCATCTCCTCTTACAACTAGAGACGATGTTGAGGGCTTATCAAATGGCAACGTTCCTGCGACCGAGCCCCTTGCTTCGGACAACAGCAATCTGCCTGAGTCGTCGAGTCAAAGTGGTGACAGCATCAAGTCCGACGATGTCGCTGCTGCTAATAATAGTAACAGCAGTTCAAGTTCGGACCAAGATTCTTGGTCTGCAGCACAAGAGAGAGCTTTAGTCCAAGCTCTGAAAACCTTCCCGAAGGAAACTAACCAGCGATGGGAACGAGTTGCAGCTGCGGTTCCAGGGAAATCGGTGGCCCAGTGTAAGAAGAAACTCACGCTGATGAAGGAGAGCTTTAGGAGCAACACTGCGACCGAGAAGAACGAAGATTTGCAGGAGCCGGCCAATCAAGAAGCTGAGAAGGGCAAGAACCCAGAGGCGCCAGCTGGCGTTGGGAATTCGTCGTCCACTCGTGCTGATGAAGACCCCTGGACAGAGGCGCAGGAGAAATCGTTGATCCAAGCTCTTAAAACATTCCCCAAAGACACTAACCAAAGATGGGAGCGTATCGGTGCTGCAGTTTTTGGAAAATCGGTTACTCAGTGCAGGAAGAAGTTTGCCTCACTGAAAGATGGCTTCAGGAGCAAGAAATCTGCAGTTTAAAAGTCTTGTGAATTCGGTCGCTCACAAATCTCACCGGTAATAATTTATCGAATGGTTTCCGTTCTGCAGATGGGCATATAAATTATTGAAATCATACTTTCAAGTACTTGTCATCATCCTCATCATCAACATTCATACGACTGTTAATTTTTGTTGACTGCATTTTGCAAGTGGAGTCTTATTTATTTAGACCAGAGAGTTTATTATATGTGTTATTGCTTCAATTTTCTTTTCTTTTCTTTTCTTTGGATCTCCGAGAGTTTCTTAGTTTTTCTTTCTGTAATTCTTTTTATATTTACTGATGGTTCCAAGTAAGGCGGCTGTTGCCCTACGGCAATTTTTAACCATCATTAAGAATATTGACGTATATTTCTCTTTATTTTCTAGATAGCTCTTTGTTTACTTGTGTTAAGCTCTTCTGGATTTTAAGTAGCTACTTGAATTACTCATGCGAATGACTCGATGGTTTTTCGTGGAGTTAAAAATACCATACGAAAATCCTCCAACGCATTTAGCTACAATGCAGGTGTAAATTGTAGAAACTATCTTGAAGTATTTATAGAAAAAGATAATCTAACTTGTAAGTGAAATATTTTCTTAGGGTTTGTTTTTATTTTTGTAAATTGTTATTTGTTATTTATGCTTAGAAAGGTGGATGCTAGTTGAAACTTGTTAGATTGTGTTAGTGAAGAGTAGGTTATTTCATCCATTATAAAATTGGATATTGTTACGCCTAGTACCGAACCGAAAGAGGGAATCGACTGAATCTGTATAAATTGCGGTTTTGGTTGGTGTATCTTAATTTGTAAAGATTCTGTTATGTACAGATAGAAAGAAAGAATGTGAAAAACAATTTTAGAGCCTTTTGCTTTAATAAGCAATTGCCAATTAGGGTGCAAAAACTAGACAACCTTCAACTCATTATTCTAAGTTATATTAGCTCATGGGAGGTGGCGGCGGTGGCGGCATTTGGGCGGCAAGCGGAGGAGGAACATAAGGAGGATGATGATGATGTTGATAGTGATGACTATTTCCGGGAGATATCATTACCGGAGTACCGACGGCAGATGCAATGTGGCGGCCAGGCGGTACATTAACTGGGTGCCCCATCGGTGGTGGTGCACCACCGCCGCCACCGTACATGCCTAATGCATGATGGTGGTGGTGCATGTTTACTCTCTGATGATGTTGCTGCTTTAAAAGGGGTGGAGGAGGAGCGGCGGAGTTTGGCGGTGGATGGTGGTGGAGGTATTGTTGGCCGGTTATAGGCGGCGGCGGCAGATGATGGTGGTGATGTGTCGACGGTGATGGGATGACGTCACCGTTGATGGTGGTGATGTCATGGATGCTGGACCTCCTTCTGTCTCTGTTGATTGAGTTCAAACGAATGAAGTATTTTTGGGCATGGCTTGCAACTTGTGTGGGTGTCCTTGATATTACAAAGTTTCTTGAAATGCTCCTCCAATCCCCTTTCCCAAACTTGTCTAGACCAAGCAAAAATAACCTGCACCCAATCAAAATACACTCCTTTTATCCACATGTAGACATATGTATGTACTTTTTTTCTTTTTTCTTTTTTATTTTTTTTATTTTTTTTTATGATGACAAGTTAGGTATGTACTTGGTTAGTTACTACAACATTTGTTTCTAACATTGTTATTAAATATTGGGTAAATATAAAACCGTTTTAGGAAATAATACATAATAAGACTAGAATACCATTACCACTAATTCTCTATCCACTACAGTGGAGTTTGCACAAGTTTTAAGAAACAATTTATAAGCTCTTATTTGCTTATAATCTAGTTTTAGCAAAACCAACTTTTGCGTTTGGTTATCTGAGACTAAGTTGTTTTAAGTTATTTTTTTAAAAGTACCTCCTAGACCTATCTTTTCTATTCAAGTTGATTTTCCTGTTTACAAACAACCAAATTTTTTTTAATAAGAACTTAATGCCCACTTAACTCACAGTCATTAACTCGTGCTTTTTGATAAAGTTTTGCAAACACCCAAAACTTTTAGTAATAAGAACTTAATACACACTTAACTCACAATCACTAACCTAGGTTTTTTGATAACACCAAAAAATGTCTCTCCACTAATGTTTGAAAGAACTTAGTAGTGATGAAAAATTGTGAGAAAAAATAATTAATGCGTCATTGAAATTTGAAAGTCTTTAATTATTACTTTTTTTTTAAAAAGCTGATAGTTAATTCCAAATAGAGGGAGTAACTCAGCTACGTATAAATACGTAAAATCAAGTATCAAGTAGATTTAGTTATAGCCATCTCGAATTTATTTTATGAAACAGTTTAACGATTTTTAGAGTTGTAAATGAGTATACTAAATTTGTCGAAAAGCCTATAGACAAAAATTACCTGTGCTCCTCTTCGGTCCAAGGAATCCCTTTCCGACGCTCTTGATCGGACCTAGAGCAACCTCCTCCACCTCCACCTCTGCCGCCGCCTCCTTTACTAGATTCATGAGCCCCCGACGAGAAGTTAGAATTAGCGGTGAAAGGCTTATTATTATTATTACTACTATTATCTTTATCATGAAAATTATGGTCTTTGTAAGAAGTAGTGGACAAAGAAGAAGGGGGTTGTTGCATGTTGTTGTTGTTGTAATTGGGCAAAGGTACATTTCCAGCTTCAATAGCAGCAACATCTTCCACTAGAAGCTGATAGTGGTGCTTCAATTCATGTATGCTTTTACTTGGAACTAGACATCCTATCTTTATCCATGTTTGCTCCCTCCACTCTTCGTCGCTACTCCAATGCATTGCGATTGCGTTTTCAAACGCTTTCTCTTCTTCTCTGCTCCACCCCACCCCCACCCCCACCCCCACCCCTTCTCCCACTGACCAACCTGTACCTGTACTTGTGCCCGACATGTGTATCTATATATATATATATATGTGTGTATGTATGTGTAGTTTTAATACGTAGTTTGTTGATATGATTAGATTAGATACAATATAATGTTAGAGAGTAGTGTTGGTATGGGAAGAATATGAATTGGGAGAGTGGGGGGGAGAAAGGGAAGAAGAGAGAATGGTGTTTCTTGCAGGATAAGGAGAGATGGAGAGAATAATAAGTGAGGGTGCAGGATAAGAAGAATTGGGGCTAGCAAATGCCATTAATGGAGGAGGACCACCAATGAGGTTGTAGGGATGGGTTCTTTTGTCATCTACATATTACTAAATTATATTACTTCCCCAACAAACAAAACTTGTTTTTTTCTCAATACTGCTTTTTTTTTTTTTTTTTTTTTTTTTACCATATTCTTGTTATTTATGTTCTTGTAGTACAATGAACTATATACTAAATAGATTCTAGGGTAAATTACACCCATACCTCTAAGGTAAGCTTAAATAACTTTAAGGTCTATGTGGTATCGATAATTACACTCACCCCCCTGAAACACAGTTAGAAACTCTAATGGGTTAATACATTGGATACGTTATTCCGATAGAGTTCTAACGGACTATTACTTTTAGCTAGTGGTGGAGACAACGTACAGTTAGGGGGTGACATGGCTTCGCTAATATTTCTTAAATCACCCATAGCTCTTTTTTGTCTCTACCTCTTCCTGAAACTAATAGTTCGTTATAACTCTATTGGAATAACGTATCGAATATCCCATTAGAGTTTCTAACTATGTTTTAGGGGATGAGTGTAATTATTGATGCCACATGGACCTTGAAGTTATTTAAGCATATCTCAGAGATGTGGGTGTAATTTACTCTAAATTCTATTAAAAACAAAATATAACTAGAAGTTTATGACTCTTATTATTGCGTACTAGTATTTTTCTTATGCGATGCACGAAATAGCATTTCAAAAGTGAAAAAAAATGATTAAATAAGAAATATATTACGTTATTATAATATAAGTTGTAGGTGATACTTCAATTACAATAACAACATTAACATACAAATCCACTCGTTAAAAAAATATATAAACTTAATTGTCTAAACATGATATTGATTGTTAAATAAATGAAGTAATAAATAAAACAGAAAATGATAATAATAATAATATATATATAAAAAAAAACATAGTTATTACAAAGATGTCATTAACAAAAAGAAGGAAAATAGTTCCATTGAGATAAGAAAAATTTGAAAAAAAAAAATTGGTAGAGAAAATAAAATAAACAGAAAAAGAGAATAATAATTACAAAGATGTCATTAATAAGAAAAAAACAAAACAGTAGAGGTAAAAAATGGGCAAATGGCAAATAAGCTCATGACAAGGGCACTTAATTAAAAGAGGGACATCCAACTTTTTTGTCTATCAAATAAATCCAGCTCATTCAAACTTATTTGCAAATAAGGAAAATTCTTTTATACATACCAATATTATCCCCAATTCATTGAAACCCAATTCAACTCCAATTTCATGATTTACACCCCAATTTAGCCCAATTTCATCAATTAACCAATTTTAACCATAATTTCAATTTTAACCCCAATTATGACCCGCCACCATCGGAGACCGCCAGTCTTCGGCGTTGATTTTTTTTTTTTTTTGCAAACTTTTTTTTTCCCGGTAGGTCAAGCGCCGTTGACCGCCGAGTCTCCGGCGTTGACTTTTTTTTTTTTTTGTTTTTATAATTTTTTTTCTTAAAAATAACATTTTAATTAATATTACTGTCTTGGCTACTAAATTACTGTCTCCAACAGTTATTTAACTGTCGGAGACAGTAATTTAACTGTTAATTGATTTTTTTTTTCTTCAAAAATATTTTAATTAATATCACTGTCTTGGCTGCTAAATTATTGTCTCCAGCAGTTATTTAACTATTGGAGACAGTAATTTAACTGTTAATTGACTTTTTTTTAAATATTTTAATTAATATTACTGTATTCGTTGCTAAATTACTGTCTCCAGCAGTTATTTAACTGTCGGAGACAGTAATTTAACTGTTAATTAACTTTTTTTTTTTCTTAAAAAAATATTTTTAATTAATATTACTGTCTTGGCTGCTAAATTACTGTTTCCGGCAGTTATTTAACTGTCGGAGACAGTAATTTAACTGTTAATTGGCTTTTTTTTTAAACTTTTTTTTCTTAAAAAATATTATTTTAATTAATATTACTGTCTTGGCCGCTAAATTACTGTCTCCAACAGTAATTTAACTGTCTCGGGAAAATAATATTAATAATATTAATAATATTACTGTTCGGGAAAATAATATTCATAATATTACTGTCCCAAACAGTAATATTACTGTCCGAGAGAGTAATTTAGTAGCCAAGACAGTAATGCTAATTAAAATATTTTTTTCTAAGAAAACAAAATTAAAAAAAGAAAAAAAAAAAAGTCAACGCTGGAGACCGGCGGTCAACGGTGGTTGACAGGCCGGAAAAAAAATTCAGAAAAAAAAATTCAACGCCGGAGACCGGCGGTCTCTGGCGGTTAACGCCGGAATCTGGCCGGAAAAAAAAAATCAGAAAAAAAAAAAAATTCAAAAAATTATTATTTTGGGGGTTAATGTGATATATTTGTTTAAATCCGGAGTCAATGTGTAATATTAAGGAAGTTAGAGCATAATGGATGGAATTGATAAGAATTATATTATGGAGGGTATTCTAGACTAAAGGTATGGGGATGAGTTTATTTGAAAAACTGTTTTTTTTTTTTGTGAACCAATGTGCATTTAAGTCCCATGTGATGGGCCTATTCGTCATTCGCCCTAAAAAATTTACGAATATGTCATAAGGGTTGCCATAACTTTAATTTCTTTTATATGTAAAGATTTGGTCTATCATGGACTTTTCGATGTTATTGGGCGAGATTATAAAATATGCATCATGGCCGGTTTTAACTATAGACGTGAGAGATGATAGCCTCAAGCTCATGATTTTAGAAAAAAAATTGGGGGCCAGAAATAATGTTTTGTACTCTTTAGATATACATTATTGTATTACATGATATTTAAAATATATTTATAGTTCAACAATTTGAATAACTATTATTATATTATTTTACATAGTTTAAGTATATGTTGGAAATGTTTATATTTATTCTTGTATTTGATGCGAATGAAATGTCTTAGATCAATTACAGTTAGCTAGATATTGAGTTCTTGTATCAAAATTTTATCTTTTTCAATATTTCAAACTTTTTCTCCAGCAATATTTGCACTTGTTTTATTAATTTACAGTGTCTATCTCTAACTTCAAATAATTTTGGCAAGTTGCCTATTTTAATTACCTTAACATCGTCAATATTTTATAATATTTTCTCCAAAAAACTTAACTATTGATAAAAAAAATTCTGATCCAATCGTACTTGTTATAATGAATTAATGCATACATTATTCAATACAAATAATGGGGTTGCATTTTTTACAAAATCTTAAGACTCGCCCATAATTTCTCAAGAACGGTTCTGGAGGGCTATCGCCTTAAATGGGTTTAGGGGATGCATGTGAAATGACCTAAAAGTTATATAAAATTTAAAATATCACATACTTCAATTAAACTTCAACTTTTAATTTTTGAATACAAATGATAGAGAAACATGGAACTTACTTTTTTTTTTGTTTTGAGCGAGCATAGTAACTATTTTAGCTAAGAAAGATATTCCTAAAACACGTGTTGATTCTATTAATAAAAAAAGTTTGTAACTATCTCATAGGCTACTAGGCTATAATTACAAGTTATCCAAATTTTTAGGCATGAAAGCTATAGCATGAGAATGATAGAGAAGTGCATACTAGCTAATCTATATAATATATAAATTGAAACCCTCATGGTCTAGAATTACGACATGTGTCATCCATGTCACCATCCACGTAGGTATCCTAATCATCTGCCATGTGTCATTACATATTACATATATAATACCTATTTAATTATAATATTCCATAATGTGATATTAGATTATATCATTTCCTTAATATCATAATACCATAAATGACATATTTTATGAGAATTACATATTTCCATCCATAATATCATATATATTATTATGGTAATCATTAATTATGTCATTTAATAATTATTAAAATAAATAAATTATATTTTATGTAAAAGACTTGGTACGTAATATCATATCATAATATATATATATATATATATATATATATATATATATATATATATATATATATATATATATATATATATATCTTCATGATAAAGGACATATTCCGTAATATCATATATATTTTATGGTAATTATTAAATGACATTTCTTTAAATATAATTAATTTGTAAATTTTAGTAACAAGATATTACTCAATCCATAATTTATTCAATTATTATTCTTACATACCATAATAAAATATTTTTAATTGTATCAATTTAATGCATATAATTAATTTCCTTAAAGATATATATTATTTACCTTTTATTACATAAAGCATAAGTATAAATACTTCAATCCACATCCATTATTCCCCATTCATATAACAAAGCACACGACAAGAAAAAATGTTTTATACCCGGATTCTATTCTTCATTTATTGTAGTTAATTTTCAATTTTTTTTATACATTGTTGTTTATACCATAATTTTTTTTTATGGTTTTCCGTTCAACTTTTAGGTTGGTAAATGTGTTGTCTATGGAACTATAAAGAGTGTGTTGAAGCAAGGTAAGCAAGGTAGATGTTGGTATAATTGGTGTGCGAATGAAAAATGTTACAAAAAAGTTGTACATGATTCTGACAAGTGGTACAACAAAAATTGCAACAAAAGTTGGACGTCACCGGAAAAAACGTAAGTTCATATTTAACTAAGTTAAAAAGTCGATGTGTTTATTCATAAATCATTTTTTTACACATGTTCTTTACATTGTTAGGTATTATTACATTAACCAATTTACATTCAGTTACAAAATCGAGAAGATCGTGATGGATGACACAAATGTTGCATCATTCATCGCCTTTGGCAAAGAAGCGGAAAAGTTAGTTACTGATGTCGGGGCTCTAATTCGTATCATGAAAGAAAGAGTAAGTAATTAAATTTATCTATAAAATTATAATATATTTTTGCATATTTATTATATATATATATATATATATATATATATATATATATATATATATATATATATATATATATATATATATATATATATATATATATATATATATATATATATATATATATATATATTCTCTTACGTCAATCATTGAAAAGATTTGTATACAATTTTTACCAAATACGTTTAAAATGTAAAATTTTCAGATGTCTGCACAATTGAGTTTCAGAAGCGCGGTCTCCCGCATACGCACATATTGCTTTGGCTTCACAATGAAGACAAACCGAAGATATCAAAAGACATATATAAAATTATATGTGCCGAAATTCCAGATAAGGTAACAGACCGAAAGATGTACGATTTGATTGAGAAATAGACATGTGGCATCTCTATGTGACATCCTACTCATTTTCTACGTGAAATTAATTATTCAATATATTTTATAAACATACAAAATCCTCATTAGTTGTAAATCTTCATTATTTGGTAACATTTTTAATACATATATTCAAAATTACTAAAAACTTAAAACATTTCCTTATAAAATTTGTCATAATTTAGAATGGCATCCTACTCATATTCTACGTGAAATTACTTATTCCATATATTTTATAAACATAAAAAATCCTCATTAATTGTAAATTTTCATTATCCGGTAAAATTTTGAATGCATATTTCCAGAATTACTAGAAAATTAAAACATTTCCTTATAAAATTTGTCATAATTTAGAAACTAATATTATGACAATATAATTCATTATTTTAATATAATTCGTTATATTAATATTTTCTAATCTTTTAAATTTACAAATTATAAATACTTTTCAACCAATTAAAAATATGAAGTACGACATATTGTAATTAAAAAATGAAATCTAATTATATCTTATATAAATAATATACATTTATATATGAAATGAACTTTATATTCTTCTGTAATATACTACAATTATTTATCCTATTATTATTTCAAAAACTCAATCCGATATAAAATCAATTATTCGAATTTGTGTATTAGTTGGTGTCGATCGTTTCCGTATATATATTTTGAATCCCATCAATTTGCATTGATTTTAATTTCCATCAAATGTGTGTGTGTGTGTGTGTGTGTGTGTGCGCGCGCGCGCGCGCACAATTGTTGAGGATGATTTTAATTAAGGGGCGTGCTAAATCCCACACATAAATTAAAAAAGATTCTCTCTTTACTTATATTCTTTCTAACTTCTCTCTAAGATAATATTATCAAAGTCACCCTAAATTCATTAATTTTTTACGTGAATAATCATAACAATGAGTTCAATTTTATTAATATTTATTCAATTTCATTAGCCTTTTTTAATTATTCAAATTCATATCATTTCGATTTTTTTTTTCTCAAATTCCAACTTTATTTTAGTTTGGACACGTGAAGATTTTTCTCAAATTCGAACTTGGAATGCTAGGGACGTTTTTTGTGTGTGATTTTGTGAAAAAAATAGGAAAAAAGAAGAAAGGTGGAAAAGGAGAAGAGAAGATTTTATAGAGATTAATATTTTCAATTGTGTGCAGGATTTACTAAAATTAGTGTAGGATTTAACATTTCAGTTTATTCAATTGATTTGATTTGTTCAATTACTTTTTATATGTTTGTCTTTAATATTTACATAGGATTTTGTGTATATGCTCAAACGGTAATTAACTAAATGCACAAGATGAAATTTAATGTAATTGAATACCATGGAAAATAAATGCTTAATAACGTAAACTGTAATACCATAAATATAGCAAATAAAATGAACCTTATAGCATTGTCTATTTCATATGCGGCGACATCAGTAAGGGATAAGTCATGTGACGTTGTGTAGCCTGCAAATATATGATCCATATTTATTGTATGGATGTATTTTTACAAAATTTTACTTATGTTTTTCCATCTTTTGATTATTCTTGCGATGATTGTAAACTTTATTTCGACAAAGAAAATGTTAAGGTTACTGAAGTTGAGCATGTAATAAAAACAAAGTAATTCGAGTATTTCTTGATTTATAATAGAGATTCATATATACTTTGTATTCAATGTATTTGAATAAAATTTATTTTATATTTATAGCCTTATGTAACAATAAATTTGTTAGTCCATTAACATTCAAATTATTTATCTTTCTTTAATTTCTTCCCCATGTATTATTATGTTTTTACATGTACTTTCATTATTTCCTATAATGAATTTTTTTATGCTTACTTAAACATTACATGTTTTTTGTTTAACATGTTATTTGTTATTTGTTTGCATTTTTGCAGATACATGAATAACATCAACATATGTGTTATGTATGGTGACAACCTGCATCGAAGATTCGAATCTCATATGAATTGTTTGGGAAAAAATATCCATTTGTTTTCGTTCCTATAAAGAAGTGATGAATGTAAAAAAATCTAACTAACATTTTTTTTGTTCTTTGTATATAACTCTATTTTTTTTAATATTGTTACATTAAATTCATTTAATTTAGTATATATATATAATTTCGCTATTTAAAGTTTTATATGTGTGATTTTATAATGTGCATTACAAATTGCATCCCCTATTTCTTTTTATATTTTGGAATATTTATTGTTTTCGGCATTTTTTTATTTGTTTCAATTTATTACATTGAAATGTTGACTAATGTTAATAATGTATTATCTCTAAATTAATATAGTAATGTCATGTTACTTAACCTTAATAACATTTCACATCTGCTAAAAATGTGTTTACAATTTTAAATATTAAAATATACAATTAATACAAATAATCACAAATATCTATTTTTTTTAAATTTCAATAAGTACATTTTTAATTTATGTACAAAAATCGTAAAATATTACCATATAATTTTCACAAACCAACAAAAATTTGAATGAATAGATGATTAGATATTAATATTTGGACTCTGTTTAGTTTTTCCATGTGTTCTATATTTTATTTATTGGTAAATTACCGGCACCCTTGACGTAAAACTAAATGTCTTACAAATCCCTATAGTATTGGTAACTACAAATATCCACATGAGATATTTATCCATCTTACAGTTACACCCTTACGGAGTTATGAGTAATGAAATCTTGAAAATTCCATAGAATATTCATTATGAATTTTCAAATCTACTGCAAGATAGTAAATGTAATATATCCACAAGGGGGTAAATGCAATATTATTTTTTTACCGCCTGGGTACCCGTAATTTACCCATTGTTTGTTTATTTAGTAAAAAATAATTTAGATAATTTATTCATTCCGTTAAGGTCTATAACAGGTTGTTACTTTTATGGGTATTTGTAATTGACAATGCCACATGTTTTTTTAGCGACCATTTTTATGGTTTTTTTTTATATTCTTGCATCTATGTAATGGTAGTAGCAAAAACAAATTGAAATATTCACTTTGTCGAACAATTTATTTTTGTCTCTTTATTTATTGTATATAGAAGTAATTACTATTAGTATTAGTATTAGTATTGATATTAGTATTAGTATTAGTATTAGTTAGTATTAGTATTAGTATTAGTATTAATATTAGTGTTAGGATTAGTATTAGGATTATGATTAGATTTTTTATTAGTATTATGATTAGTATCAAGATTAGGCTAAAGGATTATGATTAGTATTATAATTAGGATTGAGATTTGCATTAGCATTAGCATTAATATATTATAATTATAATTAGCATTTGTATTAGTATATTATAATTATCATTGGCATTAGCATTAATGTATGATTAAATGATTCACATTAGCATTAGCATTAGTTGTATGAATAGGATTAACCTTACGATTCTGATTAGAATTATAATTAACATTAGCATTAGGATTATGATTAGTATTATGATTTGGATTAACATAAGCATTAGCGTTAACATTAGCATATTCGGATTAGGATTAGGATTAGCATTAACATTATCATCAACATTAGCATATTAGGATTAGCATTACCATTACCATTAGAATTATGATTATGATTAGGGTTAAAATTAGTATTAACATTATGATTAGAATTAAGAGTATGATTATGATTAGCATTAGCGTTTGAATTAGCATCAACAATATTAAGATTAAGATTAACGTTAACATTACCATTACCATAAGCATTAGCATTAAATATTAGGATTATGATTAACATTAGCCTTAACATTAGCATTAACATATCAACATTATCATATTGGGATTACCATTAACTTTAGCATTAGTAGATTATGATTAACATTAGCAGTAGCATTAGTATTAGGATTATGATTCACATTAACATTAGCCCTAACATTAGCATTAACATATTAACATTAACATATTAGCATTATCATATTGGGATTAGCATAAACAGATTATGATTAACATTAGCAATAGCATTAGTATTAGGTTTATGATTCACATTAACATTAGCCCTAACATTAGCATTAACATATTAACGTTATCATATTGGTATTAGCATTAACTTTAGCATTAGCAGATTATGATTAACATTAGCAGTAGCATTAATATTATGATTATGATTCACACTAGCATTAGCCCTAACATTAGCATTAACATATTAGCATTATCATATTGGGATTAGCATTAACTTTAGCATTAGCAGATTATGGTTAACATTAGCAGTAGCATTAATATTAGGATTATGTTTCACATTAACATTAGCATATTAGTATTAGCATTAGCATATTAGTATTTACATTACCATTAGCATTAAAGTTAGGATTATGAGTATGATTATTAGTAGTAGAATTAATCTAAGGATTATGGTTAACATTAGGATTAGAATTTGGATTATAATTAGCATTTAACATTAGCCTTAATATTAACATTAACATATTAATATTAGTAGAGATTAAGATTATCATTAGCAGATTATGATCAGCATTAGCTACATCATTAACATTAACATTAGAAATATGATTAACATTAGCATTACCATATTAGTATTAACATTTGCATGTTAGTATTAGCATTATCATTAACGTATTATTAGTAATATTAGTGATAGTGTAATGATTAGGATTAGGATTATGATTATGATTAAGATTAGGCTAAAGATTGTGATTAATATTATGAATAGGGATTGGGTTAGCATTAACATTAACATTATCATATTATAATTATGATTAACATCAGCATTACGAATTATAATTATGATTCGCTTTAGCATTAACATTAGTATTAGAATTAGAATTAGCATTAGGATTGAAATTAGAATTATAGAATTAATTTTACCATTAGGATTAGTATTAGGATTAAGCTAATGATTAGGATTAACATTACCATTACATTAGCATATTAGGATTAGAATTAACATTATCATTAACATTAACATTAACATTAACATTAACATTAACATTAACATTAACATTAACATTAACATTAACATTAACATTAACATTAACATTAATGTTAACATTAAAATTAACATTAACACTAACATTACCATTACCATTAACATTAACATTAACATTAACATTAACATTAACATTACCATTAAAATTAGTATTAAATTAGCATTAGGATTAGGATTAGCATTATAACTAGAATTATTATTAAAATTATCATTATCATTAGCATCAACATATATGATTATGATTAATATTAGCATTAGCATTACCACGAGCATTAGAATTAACATATTAGGAGAATGACTAGCATTAGCATTATCCTTAGCATTAACATTGGCATATTAATATTAGCATATTAGGATTATTATTAGCATTGGAATTTTAGTATTAGAATTAACATATTAGTAGTAGCATTATCATTAGCGTATTTGAATTAGTAATAGCGTTATGAGTAAGATTTGGATTATGATTAGTATTAGGATTAGAAACATGATTAGGATTATGATTAGGATTAGAATTAGGATTAGTATTAGCATTAACTTTAACATTAGTGTTAACCTTAGCATATTAGTGTTAGCATTAACATATTACTATTAGCTTACGATTATAATTATCATTAGCAGATTATGATTATCATTAATATCAGGATTAGGATCAGCATTAGCATTAACATATTAGTATTAATGTTACCATTAATATTATCATTAGTGTGTTATTATTAGTAATAGTGTTAGGACTAGGATTAGGATTAGGATTATGATTAGGATTAGCATTATGATTATAATTATGATTAGTATGAAAGATTAGGCTAATGATAATGATTAATGCTAGGATTAGGATTTGGATTAACATTAGCATTTAGTATTAGCATATTATAATTGTCATTAACATTAGCGTATTAGGATTTGCATATTATAATTGTCATTAGCATTAGGCATTGGAATATTAGTACCAGGATTAGGATTAACATTAGCATTAACATATTAGTATTAACGTTACCTTTAGCATTATCATTAGCGTATTATTATTAGTAATAGTATTAGTAATAGTGTTAGGACTAGGTTAGCAGATTATGATTAGCATTAGCATTAGTATTGGGACTAGGATTAGCATTGACATTAGCTATATTATTATTATCTTTAGCATATTAGTATTAGCATTACTATTAGTATTATCATTAGCGTATTAGTATTTGTAATAGTGTTATGATTAGAACTTGGATTGTAATTATGATTAGTATTAGGATTTATATAAGGATTATGATTAGTATTAGGATTATCATTATCATTAACCTTAGCATTAGCCTATTAGTATTAGCATCAGCTTATTAGTATTAGTATATTACGATTGACATTAACATTAGCATTGGTAGATTACGATTAACATTAACATATTAGTATTACCATTACCATTAGCATTTTATTAGTGTATTATTATTAGCAATAGTATTAATAATAGTTGTTATGTAGGATTGAGGTTATGATTATGATTAATATTAGGATTAGACTTAGGATTGTGATTAATATTTGGTTTATGATTGTGATTAATATTAGCATTAGCATATTATATTTATCATTAACATTAGTGTATTAGGATTATGATTATCATTAGTATTAGGAGTATGAGTATAATTAGCATCAACCTTACTATTAGCCTTGCATTCACATTAACATTAACGTAGCATTGGCATTAATTAGCATTGGCATTATCATTAGCATTGACATTAGCATTAGCATTAGCATTAGCATTAGTATTACCATTAGCATTAGCATTAGCATTAGTATATTAAGATAAACATTAGTATTAGTATTAGTATAAGTATTAGTATAAGTATTAGTATTAGTATTAGTATAGTATTAGTATTATTATTAGTATTAGTATTAGTATTAGTATTAGTATTAGTATTAGTATTAGTATTAGTATTAGTATTAGTATTAGTATTAGTATTAGTATTAGTATTAGTATTAGTATTAATGTTAGCATTAGTATTAGCAATAGAGGTGGCATGAATACGTTGCAATTTCGAGAGTTAAGAGTAGATGTGGCATAAAGATACTCATCAAGTCGGAATCTAGACTCTGATGTTAATTGCAATGTTGTCTACAAGGAAGCTTTTCAGCGAATATGAATTTAGATCAAAAAAATATATACATTGCGATTCAACGACACATTTTCTTTTTATTATTTATATGAATAAATTTTGCAATCTTAGATATTTTTGCACTTTATATCAATCTTATTGTCAACTCCAATGAAGTTCCTTTTTATCAAGATAATATAATATAAATTGTATTTTTTTCTTACACTTTTAGGCTACCATTTATGCTTCAGTAATGCGTATCACTGATCGCATATGAGCAATAAAAAATGAGCATGTTACTCGCAAGGTATTAGATGAGTTATAGGTGATGTCAATGCATCTGCTATAAAACACTATTCTGATAACTAAGTTTCATGTTAAGGATCCGAGTGCATCGGATGAGATAATTGTAACAATTGGGTCAACTGATATATATTTTTTGTACCCACTAATGAAAGTGTCGGTTTTGTGAATGATCATTTTTTGTCGATCATAGCTGGAGAGGAGAAGGTCTATTTCAGCTCTGATAGTATGTGCAAGTGGAATTATTATTGAATGTCAACGCAGAAATATATTCTCCGGAGTTTCTCAACACCATGTATACTTCGGAATTCCACCACATAAGTTGACATTGAAAAAATGTGTTCCCGTTATGCTCATGAGAAATATTGATCATGCCCGAGGATTGTGCAATGGAACAAGGCTTCAGGTTATTAATATTGCTCATTTGTAGGTTTGTTTTAATTGTACTCCGAACTTGCTGTGGACTCCGCTCGCTATATTTAATGAAGGTATTTTTTTTACAATGATTTTATGCCATCAAACAGTTATATTGGTATTGTTTTGGTAACAATTTACATATTTCGTGTGACCATTGTACAACATATGCAGGTCAGTTGCATTGTATTGGATTTGTTGCATGCGTTTAGGGCGGTTGGTATCAAACAAAAAGGTCAGTTGTATTGTATTGGATTCGTTGCATGCGTGTAGGGCGATTGTTATCAAACAAAATAACACTGATTGTTTGCATCAAATTCAAGATTTGAACGTTCATATGTAATTGAGGTTGTTAAATTTGGGACCAACGATATATTCGCTCTTTGTAATTGGAAATTAAAACCTTCGATGTTTAGTTTTTTCTTCCGCATTATTTCATCACTTACACAATTCAAAATACTTATATTTTTTTAATATTTCTTTGTATTACATATCAACAATTAATCTTCGTATTTCGAGAACCTTTTTTATTGTTCAATATTTGTTTTACGATGAATACCCCGTGCATCGCACGGGTGAAGTACTAGTCCAATGTAAAACAAATGATAGATAAGCACATACTACTAACTAATATAACGTGATGACAAAATAAATTACATATGCATTATTGGGTTCTTTTAATGATAATACATGAAGTTCTCAGTTTGATTGACAATATAAAAAAAAGCCAAGATAAGATAATTTTTCCAATAAAATAATAGGGTCATGACAAAATTATTTTGGCGGGTTGACCCGAAAAATAATAGAGCTAACCAAACATCAAACTAAACCATACTATTAGTCAATCTTGACTCCGAAATATATTTGGACTCCTTTACAGTTTTAAAGTTATACATAAAAAATTGAGTCATCTAAAGTTAATACACCAAAAAAGGTTTTTGAAACCCTCAAATGTTGGTACATTAAAAAATCTGGGTCGCTTCATTTTCTATGTCACTAAAATTCTCACTTTCCTTTTCTTTTCATAATTTTTTCAAGCGGGCGCTAACAACTTGTGGGTTATTTCTATGCTACATTAAATAGATTGTTACTGTTGATTTACAAACACCAATGTGAGTTTGTGTGCTTACTAATGATAAAGATCTATCCAGTGTATTTCATCTGGTGTAGTATAGTATAAACCCAATGTGTGTCAGTCCTGTGCAGTAGTATAAACCCAACTTGCGCGTATTCCTTTTATTTATTATTATTTTTTTTATAACTAATTGTTATTTTAAACCATTTCAAATCATGTCTCTTTTTAATCAAGTCGAAAAAGGTCTAAAATCTTATTCGACTTCACGTGACTTTTCGTCAGCATCTTAGTAAATATGATATTGCTCTTCCCATAGTCCTATTAAACTGAAATGCTAAATGTCGTTTCAATTCTACTAATACCGTTTTGACTTAGAACATGATTTTGACACTTTTCTAATTTGAATTTGGCAAAATTCAAAAGACGGATATCGTAGTCATTTGAGTTAGCTTTCCAATCTAACTTGAATCAGCTAGATTGGATGTCGAGTGATAAAGTTACACATGAATTAGTTACATTTTAAATTTTACATAATTTAAAACATCAAAGTTGTGGGCAGTGTTCATTGATTCATGCATAACTTTCTCAACCGACATCCAATCTTGGCGATTCGAGTTAGATTAGAAAACTAATTCAAAGAACTACAAATTCCATGTTCTGAATTTTGCCCAATTCAAACTAAAAAATGGTCAAAATCACATTTGAAGTCAAAACAACATTATTAAAATTGAAACGACATTTATCACATCCCCCTATTAAAATACCATGTTACAACAACGAAGACTGTTGGAACCACGACTGCAATTTGATGATTGATCACGAAACTTGTGGATTGAGGCTTGTACTCCATTTGCTCTCTCTTTTCTTAGTTGATAATTAGCTGCAATAATGTACACAATAATATGGAGATAGGCAAGGTGAGGCGCGGACTATGTCGCTCTCTTAAGACGAATTTCACGACCCCTTCTCTAATGAGGTGCAAAAAGGTTCCGATCGTGTCGCCTATGGGATACAACAGCCCAGCCTATCTCTCCGCTGTAACTTCACTGAAATTGCACGTTCGAGTGAAGTAGAAGCTTACACACAACAAGACCTCAATATATGTATATAATATAGAAGAAAAGTATTTTTTTTTATCTTCTATTGTACTCTCTTCTCACATCCTTTACAAAGCTAGAAAAGTCCCCTTTATATAGTATAAATTATAAGCACCATAAAACCTCTATTTAATATAGAATTAAAGGAAATTATAGAGGTTTTATGAGGCAAAATAAAGTCTTTGTAGGTTTCAAAATGTTGGTCCAAATGACCTCATAAATTGGTCAAAGAAAATATTTAATAAAATATTATTTTTATTAAAAAACCCAACAAAGACTAATTACGATTCTCGTGTACTATTAACAGGATATATATATATGTCCGTCCCAAAACAAATAATTTCTATAATAGAACAATAAACTAATAAAGAGAAATATTTCACAAATTTTATTGAGCAAAAACATGAATTTTATTAGAACAATAAACAAATAAAATTTCTAACAATAATGAAAAATCTAATTAAAATAGGAAGATACCACTCCTTGTGCAAACTTCACTCGATAATAAAATAGACATTTCAAAAAAATTATTTGCGAACACTTCATCTTCTAAATTTTGTGATTAAAGTTATTTTTTCTTAATTTTTGTAAACACCCAGCTTTCACAAACAAATAATAATATCAAATTTAACTTATAGTGAAAATAATTCACAGTTTTTGTTGGCATAGTTGCAAATTGCAATGATTGACGAGTGGGCAATTCAACTCTTGTTGCGACCCAAAAGAATCTTTCTCTAGTGCTGACTTAACGCTCCGAAGCGCGCGTGTTGGCAAGTCTCAACATCAAGGGTGGGGTAAAGTTTTATAAATATCTCAATCATGGTAGTTAATCTCGCGATATACCGCGATATATATCGCGATACGGTATGGTTCCAATCAAAACGATACGACTCGGGTTATGTATCGCCTATTGATAAATACCGTTAAATATCGCGAGATATCGTATCGTATCGCTGTATCACGGTACGATACGATATTTACGATATTTAAAAAAATGAAAAAAACGAAGAAAAAAAACAAGAAATGCAGTCAACTGCTCTAAAAAATGGTTTAGAACAGATTTCTTCAATATCCCAACCCTAATTCACACATTTCTCTTCATTTTCTTCATCAATCCTCACAATATTACAACCCTAATTCAATTGCTATAGATTCTTGCGATTCAAGACCAATTCGAGGCGTTTTTTTGCTGGATTTTGCGATTGATGATGATGAATGCAATCGTTTAAAATTGGTAGATGAGGACGATTTAAGTGACACTGATATTCAAAATTATGGGATATCGAATATTTTAGAAATTAGGTATTCGGATTTGAACTTAGGGAGAATTTGGCTAAGCTTATTTACATCTGATAAGCTGTTTTAAGAGCTGATAAGTTGTTACGTCTTACTTTTAAAATTATTTTTTTCAAGTGTTTGGATAGTGATCTTACAAGCTATTTTACTCATTATAAGATCTTAAATAAATAGGTGGGGTAAAGGTACTTTAAAAAAAAATCTTATTTGCTCTCGAGTAGCATATAATATTTTGATTTTTTAAGATTTTTTGAAAAAAAATTACCTAACACACTGGAATAGCTCTTAAACATCTTATAAGCTCGTTCTAACATCTTATAACCCTAGCCAAACACCCTCTTAAATGATGTTATTTGATGAACATATATGATTTTTGTCATATTTTATAATATGATGTTGAAACTTGAATTTATACCTATTTTGAAATAAGTAGTTATATTAAATTTTACATATTTATAGTATGTTTATAATGTAGATATATTTTTTACTATTTTAATAGTTGGTTAAATATCTTACGATACGGTACGATAACGATACGATACGAGACGTGGAGCAAAACGATACGAGATATTTTTACGATCCGATAACCATGATCTCAATTGCTACAAAAACGATTTCTTAAGAATAAAATGAATAAACAATAACAAAGTTACATTTTAGTCCCTAATTTTATAATTACTAACTTTCATCTAAATGTATTTTCAGAAAACCTTTATAAAAACCAATTATGTACAAAAAATTACTCGTGGATCACGTGCCAAACTCAAATTTAAATTTTCAGATATATGGTAGCATAGATTGCATTTAAATTGAGGTCTTGAGATATAGGTCGGTGACAAAATTTATTAGAACTAAATCATAAATTGAACTAAACTTTTGCTTCACATATTTTATAAATTTCATTTCAAAATGTCCTCCACACACAACAAATGAAATATGCACCAAGTAATATTTAAATAGCATTTATCATTTTTTTATTCATTTTACATTTTTATGTTTGCATCTAATTTTTTTATGTATAACATGGTCTTTTTTCTTTTTCATTTTAGTATTTTTCAGTATTATAAAAATCTATTTTTTTCCTTTTTTTTATATATAATACTGAAAATTATGATTTTTTTTTTCTTATATTTTTTTTCGGTCGTAGTCTCCTATTGAAACCCGTAGTAATCGTAGTAATCTATCGTCATTTGTACAGCACAATTCGAAAACTCTAACTCCCTCTTTGAACCCTAGCTGCCAGTCAACCATAGACACCCACAAAATTCATAGTCATCCAAAAATAAAACCTTAGATCTACAACTATCGTCGCCATAGCCGCCAAATTAAAAACATAGATCTGCAAAACCGTCACCATGGCCACCACCACCTCCATATTCATCGCCTCCCGGACCTTCCGTATCTCCATAACCACCCCCATCATAACTGCGACCACCACCGCCCCTAACCCCCTCCATAACTACCACCACCATACCCACGGCCTCCATATTCTATATCTTCCTTCATTCAATTACTACGGATCTATGGTTGAATCTAGAGGAACCTGTATCTAACAACAAGTCATTGTTTGGTAATTACAATCACCCCTTAACTATGTATTGTCTTACGCGTCCACCCTTACAATGTTAAATTTACCTACTAATGAGGAGTTTTTTCGTAAGAAAATACATAGTTGAGAGAATGATTGTAATTACCAACAAAGATTTTTTCGTAATTTAACCTTATCTCAGGAGGTGGCATGTAATTTGCACCAGTACATCCTGATATATTTAACATCCGAAAAACTTAGGAAAAATTGAAAACACTTGCTCTAAACACCAATAGGGGCATCCTAATATCTTGATATATTTAACATCCTAATATATAAATTTCGGATTATATATTAGGGTCTAAGTGGGGCATGATTGTTTTGGGGTGATAAAAAGTTGTAGATCCTACAATCCTACTTTATCACATGTTTGAGTTCTTTAACGTAAGCATAGAATTGATAAAGCGTCCGGTATCTTGTCACAATTCAATTGATTCTTCATTCATCACTTTGTAGATTCCATCGCTGCATATATTATTTAAAAATAAAATTGATTAAAACTCCACCAAAATACTTTTTATAGCTAATAGTCCGTCTGAATATTTTGAATTTGCTAAAAGTCTCTCGGTTAGCTTAGTTAGACAAACAACTTAGACAGAAAATAGACAATCTACACTGAAAATGGGCAGTTTAATTAAAAAATTCAGATTGAAAATACACATTTCTACTGAAAAGAGGACTAAAACCAATGAAAATAGCATTTTCTAGTGACGTGGTTGCTGGAAATTAGGCGGCCAGCTGTAAGGCGGAGGAGTGGAAGAAACATCATTTTTTGAAGTGAATGTGGTTTTGATGATAAATCTTTTTTGCAGTCTAAATATATATTTCAAGTCTAAGATCCTTAACTACGCTTCTCGATGGACTGTTAGCTAAATGCGAAAAATATGACCGTCCTGATATAAAAGGAAATTAGACTTTTTCTTTTTTATTTTTTATTTTGTTTGAGAGGAAAGTGAAATTTCATTCAGGCACAATGAGCCAAACCAGATGGAAGGGTGCCTCGTTCATTACAAGAGAAGGTAAATCTAGTTGCAAAACAATGTGCCAACGACCGTTTAACAAACGTAAAAGTGCAACAAGTAAAAGATGGTGCCAAATTACTAAATTATCATATGCCTAAAATAAAAATGTCACAAAATGAAAATCACATCTTTCGGAACAAAAAATCTTCATCTCCCATTGCAAAACATCTTATGACATGTTTCACACCTTTTAAAATGACCTATATCTTTGGCATGATTCTCAAAATATACAACTTATGAATTCTCTTAAACATTTTATGCTTCACTAACTAGAAATAAATAAACATATAAAATCGGTAAGCTAACTAAGTTTCATAATCGTATTTTCTTCATACTCCAAAGACTTGAGGAAATGCCAATATATTTTGAGCGGAATGCGATGCTTAATCGGACATCAAAAAAAGGGAAGGTATCAAATTCAAGATTTAACTAAAGAAAAAGATCGATAAAGTTGACCTAACCGATCATACAAAAGCTGCAATAATACTGAAGTTGAAAATGTCTTTTTCGACT
The DNA here is from genome assembly GCF_056151865.1 of Erythranthe guttata. Classification (NCBI taxonomy): domain Eukaryota; kingdom Viridiplantae; phylum Streptophyta; class Magnoliopsida; order Lamiales; family Phrymaceae; genus Erythranthe; species Erythranthe guttata. Next base: position 10,271,285 of record NC_142541.1, read on the forward strand.
TTATAAAATATTAGAATGGGAAAAACCATTATCAAAGATGCCGTTATATTACCGAGCTGTTACCACAATTACAAACTGAAACCTCCATCCATAGTTGCCCTATAATAATAATAACAATAATAATAATAATAATATCATAACCTAAACAAAAAACCTACTCCCACAAGTAAAGAAGAATCACAAGTTGCAAAAAGTATAGTAGAAAAAATCAAATAAATAATCGAAAAAACCAACGAAAGCTTTTTCTTTAACTAAGACTAGGTACAACAATCAGACAACCTCAACTCGGTAACATTCTTTCTACTTTATACTCTAACCTGTTAAAACCAGCTCTTTCTAAAAGTTGGTAATCCGAACACCGTTTCCTGCGTGTTTCTTCTGGAAATTTCGAAAAAAAAAAAGGAATTAAAGAATGGAATCGAGAGTCTAAATGCATGTAATGCTCCGAGAATAATTAATTATTACCTGGACTTTGTTTTAGATATTAATATTTGGCCTAAAGGAGCCTCAAGAAATAAACTAGTAACAATGCGAGAGGCTTAAATAAGACTCGTCCACCATTAACAAAAAATTTGAAACTGCGTATTTGCATATGTCATCTGAGTGAGGTGGCGGACACAACAATATCTGTCAAATTATTACTCTGAGGAAGATCGGAACATTCGTTGCTTCCTTCTAGAAGCGATGCACTCTCGGGTTTCATAATTAGGAGTTGCTGCATATCCTTTGGAAGAACATTAAACACAGCTTGCAGATCTTTCTTCAATTTCATGCACACTGCGTCTGTATCTTCATTCGCTCTTCCATACTGTTTCAGGAGAAAATTGCAATTAATTGCGGCATATAGATACAGATTGATAATATCGAAAATGACAACAGCAACATCTAACTTTACAAATAAATACGCTGAAAGTAGACACATCATCAACCGGACCGTAAAGTGGTAATTTAGCGACATTTATTAACCAACGAGTATCACCAAAATAACCTCGACTCCACCATCTTACCTCAAGAGATTTATTAAGTAAAGCTACAAAAAACGCCAAACTTTTTTTGTTGCTATCGCATGCAATACTCTATTCTCCTTGGCAGCAGCATTCAAGCGGCATCGGTTATCATTTATTAATTTTAAAATCTATGTTGTCTTCATTTCTACACCTCCAATGATATTCCTCCAGGTGGCATACTTGCAGCGACTGCGATCGAATCACATGAATGGTCCGATTATTCAAGTCACCTCAGTAAACCAACTCGCCTATATTACTACATAAATATTTTTCACCGACAAGTTCTATTATTCGAGGTTCTATGTAGTTTGATGCTTCACTATCCCTTTTATATTTCCAACAGTTACTTCATCACATATTATCTTCACTTTTTTTTTTTTCAAATAGCGTAAGAGTAATGCATTACCACGTGCCTAGGATTCAATCTGCAAGGAAAAAATAAGTCTAGAATTTTTTTTGCAATTAATTCTCTCGTCCATACGACTATCCATTCTATGTATGACAAAGTGATATATAGCTAAAGACATTAACGATATCCGGGCAAAAAAATTCTATCATCGCCACAAACATGAACCGAAAAACGTACTAATATCCAACACCTTTTCATGCATCCTCACTCCTTTTAGTTATAAAAATTCAAGGCGTAAATCTGGTCAATGTTAGTATCTCATTTCAGAGAACAAATACTGAAGCAACTTCAAGTTTTCAGGGTAAAACGCACTCAATAAACTAAATTAACAGACGAATATTAGTATAAAGATTAAAGATCGTTTTCCAATGGGCAAGGGAAGAATACAAAGTTTTACATGATCATTAACTTATGATAAGTTTGCATTGTACGTTGAATCCATATCCGCCAATATTTATTCTAAATCGTTATGTACTATGATGTGATAATGAAAGAAGTAAGGCTCTTTGGAAATGTTTACATTTATCAGAAATATAGATCATGTATAACAAATAAAACCTCTCGTAGACTTGCACTCTTAGTCACCCATAAATGCATTATTTTCAATATTTTATTACACACACACATACACACACATATATATACATATATATATATACACACACATATATACATATATATGTATAGAATCGGAAAACAACCTACTTCCCTTTCTAATCGTAACCTCATATTTTCAGTTTCAAAGCACTGCACATCGAAGGGGTCCTCACGGCAAGGATGGACTTGGAAACTACTCAAACTATTTAAATCACTTCTTTTACTTTACAAACTTCGCAAAATTCATCACTTCTATCTCAACAATTCCAAAATGTGCAACCCGTGCGTGCTTTTTTAGACAATAAGGCCGTTCTTGGTTCATGGATTTTGAAATGAAGAAAATGAAAATGCAAAAGCAAATGAAAACAAAGAATTCGAAAATCTCTAGTATGTTTGGTTCCTGAGGTAAATGGCGATGAAATTGATTTTGTGGAAAATTATTTTCTTTACCCAAGAAGACGTTATCGAGTGTTTTATTGAGGTTCTGCCATTGAGGTGAATTGCTACAACAATTGGGTGTTTTTTAGGATGGATTGAAGCAGCTAAAAAACTTGCTAACACTTAAGTGTAGTTTTCTTCACTTTTTTCGGTGAAACTGTATCTATCTTGTTTGTATTAGTCACAATATTTTCACCTTTTTCTCCAAATTATTTTAACAAAACAGGAAATCTATTTTCCTAATCCTTTCATCTTTTTTATTTAGCATTTTCTTTCATCCAAACAGAGTCTAAGAAACCAAGAATTGGGACTACCAACATTACCAGTACCCAAAGCTGCTAAATCTGACGACATCAGAAAAATTCAAAACGGGCATTTGGAAAGTTTCATGCCAACCAAGTAATCAACAAGACATAAAAATGGATAGATTAACACATTTTACCGCATATTACATAAAAATCGTGATGAATAGAATCAAGCTCAACATAGACAAAATAAATGTTTTATATACATGGCATGCAACCTAAATAGACTTGTTTAGAAGTTTCTCGAATAATACATATTCCACAGCTATAAAGGTAAAAAAAAACATTAAACTCATTTAACTACGCCGCTAATATTAATTGAAAGGAAAAGGAAATTTTGGTTTGAATTTGGAAAAAAACTTGCCTGCAGTTCCCCGAGAAGGTGCCTCTGGATTGCATTGAACGAATCGACGATTTCCAATTCGGACAATCTACCTATCAACTGTTGTATGTCTGTCTTAACTCTAGCTTGCCTCCATAATTTATACTGTTCTTGCTCAGCAACTGCACGTTTTCTTCGGAACCAAGGCAGGAAGTTGTATCCTCTCAAGAACTTCCTGCATTATTGTGCTACACATATCACTTTTCGAAGATTATATAATAAATCCAAAAAAAAATGCAGCTTGGCCTAGAGATTTATATTTAAATAAACGGAAACTACACCATGACCTAGAAATCAATAGACCAAGTGAGCCCATCTTGCGGTAAGTTGAGGAAACAAACATGTAATTAAGAGAAAATCTGGTACATGCTAAGTCACCATCGACTATTATATTTCCATTTGGAGGACTATTAACAATAGAATATGAATGAATGAGGCAAAGAAATCAAATAACAAGACATAGATGAAAAAAGATAGATATACTATATGCATTGCCAGATACAAATTAGAGGTTGATACTTTTATGGTATGTACCAAGAATATCATCTCAGACCAAACTTTTCGAAAAACGTGTCTTGTCTGGCAGTTGGAGAAAGTGTTATAGATGTCGGATATAAATTGTGATCCTCGTATAGGAAGTCGAAATGAGCAAGACGATGAGGGTTATCAACTTATAACAGTGGCAGCAGAAAACCAATTAAATGCGAGCAAAAAATGGAAATTTGATTTCTCATACGTCAAATCTTTCTTTGCTGCAAATCTATTACATAAACCTAAGCACCTAGCAATTAGAGGAAGTTGATCAATTATACTTCTTTTTCATTGCTTGTAATTTGACAGAGTAATGTGCATAATGTTCCAAATGGAAAAAAAAACCATTTTCTGAAAAGGTATTGTAAGTCAATGCAGTAGTCAATACCTGTATAGATCCAACCAATTCGACCTCATCCGCTTCAGCAAAAACTTTCCAGGACCTCTTGCCGACAAGCTTATTAAAAACTCATCAGCATTGAAAGTGGGCAGTGGAGGCGGATCGGCAAACGGGGATGATGCTTCGGATGGTGTATTTGCTCTAAAATACGGACCAAAAGGTGCCAAAAAATTAGTAGTCAGCTCCAAAAAATGGCGACGCAATATATCATTGTTCACAACTGACATCGACTCCTCAACTCTCGGAGACATCCCAGCATCAATAAGCCTATTCAAGATCGAAGTATCCGGCTTTGTCACTGCGCCATAATTCGTCCACACAGCTTCTTTATGCTCTGTCATTAAACACAGAGGACCGTCTCTTCTCATTTTCACAGCATTTAAAAAATTCGCAGGACTAAACTTCCTCAAAGAAAGCTGTTGACCTTCCTGTTGACCAGGAATTCCTCCTCCACCTAAGCCCTTCGAACCAACAGCAAAACGATTCGTAGGATTCCCAACAGAAATGATGTGAGGCATTCTACGAAGTGCTTTCAAGAAGAAAAGATTTGTGACACCTAAAATCATCGGAGGGAAAGAAGCACCCTCTTGAAGAGAGTTCAATTTAGCAAATTCTGGGTCGTGGATAGTAAAGTAAGGCCTGAAGTCAACGCTAAAAAGAAGTGGGGCGACCAAACTAACGAGACCGGAAACAGCTTCACAACACTGTGGAGGTGTCGGTGCTATAATCAAGATAGGTTCACCTACAAGTAGAAGCTCCCATAGCTTCCAAAGCTGCATTAATAGTCCCCGAAATGTACCGAAAAGATCCGAGTCGTGAAATAAACCCTGTGGGATGGATAGATTTGAAGGGAGAAGGGGAGCCAATGAGGAAGCGGAATCTTCGAAGATTCCACTATCTGATGGCAAACTATGAGAAGGTGGCAGGTTGACTTTAAGTGATGCATTCCCGATAGGAAGTTCCACTTGTTGACCAGGAACAGGTGTCGGCCATTTTGATACATAAGCAGCAATATAGTTAAGGGCTTTGCTTCCGATGTCAAAGTACAAAGGCCCCATAATTTGTAACAAAGGTCTAAACACACTAGTGTAAGGACAATGTGAAAGAATGACCACGGATTTTTGTTCGCCACCTCTCTTTAGCCTTTCGTCGTGCCTCTGTCTATTGAAAACGAAGCCGTACAAGAATCTTGAGTTATAGGTGATGGGGTTTTTACCCTTTTGCCCATCTGCCCCTGTTAGTTTTTTATTAATATTATTATTATCTACTTCGACAATCTCTGACGACGATGACATGCTCGAAACTTGAGGAATTCTGTGCCGCCTTATACGGAAGAAGAAAATACAGTCATGGATGCTTGAGCGATTATGGTGCTGCGAAACCGAATCGGGGAATGAATTAAAGGAGACTTCGAGCTCCTCGTTTTGTGTAAGACAGCCAGGTGGATAACACTCCTCGATGAGTTGACCTTGCTCGAGGTCAAACCTAATTATACAAAATGCAACTACCCATTGCTTCAAAGAATTTTCATCAACTTCTGATGCCGCAAATTCCGATCTCAGAGAAAATGAAGACGATCGGCTCATTTCAAGATAATTCAAAAACCACAAGTGATCAATCAGACAATCTCCACATCCACCATTTCACACAGTCAACTTGTAGCAAGACTGCTTCGCCAATAAAACCTAAGATAAGAGAAAATCACGAGAAATATGATAGATAAGAACCCAAGTAAAGGAAACGCGTATATGCTTCGATATTATGTAAATGCATAACATCGGCAAGTTTCACTGCACAAGCTGTATATAACCTACCTCTAGTTTCGATCTCGTCTCTTTTGGATAGAAAAATGGTTCAACAAAATTCAATGGTGGCTATCTTAAGCATCATTATGAAATAACTTAGTCAAGTGTCTTATCCCTTGAAGATGATTCATCCCCATCAAATGATGATTATACTTTGGAAAATACACCAATTCAAGGCAATCCCCAAGTTTTTTTACAATTGGAATTTCATTATTCGCTTGAACCCAGTAGGAATTTAACTCAGGCGACCATTGCAATTTAAAAAAACAAAAAAAAAATCGGAAAGGAAATTGCAGGAGTTGTCTGAAATTACATAAAAAAAAAAAAAGAGTTAAATAAATTGATGAAGGGCTCTACTTAAACTACAATGTATCGAAGTAAAGGAACAAACTTGATTCTAAAATAACGTTAAAATCAAAAATAAAATAAAAATTAGCGGATTTAAATAGAGAGAATCATGCATATATTTGAAGACGGTGACCAAATTAAAGAATAAGAAGATAAAGAAAAGTAGAAAATGAAGAAAATGACCTGATTTAAAGAAACCCAGAAGCTGAAATTGGAAAGTGCAGCTTGGATCTGCAAATGAGGCGAAAATCTGGAAAGAGAAATCAACCGATTTTTTTTTTTTTGTAGGGGGAATTGCGAAAGTGGGGAGTTGTTCAGTAGATTCGGAACATATTTTATCTTCCAGTTGAGCTCTTTGATTATTACCAGACTTGAAACGGAAATGATTTACCCAGAGAATGAATGAATGAATGCCTTTTCTTGGATTTTTTCTTTTTTTTTTTTTTTCTTTCTGTTTTGCTTCTATTCTGTTCTGTCTAATTTGTAATCATAAACAAAATATTATTGCCTTTTTTTGACAGAAAGACTATTTTTTTAATTTTTTTTTTAATTTGTGTTGACCGAGAGATGGACAGAAAGAGTATAAAATTTGAAAAATCATTAAAGGGCTTCGTGTAATTGTATTATTTTGTATTGTCCATTTTAATGCACTTGGATACCCTTTTAAAATTTCCCTTTTTTTTTTTAATAAAATCTATATTTTATGGGTTATGGTAAATAGGCCCATGGCAAGGGCACTTAATTAAAATAGGGACATTCAACTTTTTTGTCTTTCAAATAAATCCACCCCATTCAAACTTATTTGCAAATAAGGAAAATCCCTTTTATATATACCAAAATTACCCCCAATTCATTGAAACCCAATTCAACTCCAATTTCATGATTTACACCCCAATTTAGCCCAATTTCATCAATTAACCAATTTTAACCCAAATTTCAATTTTGACCCCAATTTTAACCCTAATTCGTATAAATTCCACCCATTATGCTCTAACTTCTTTAATATTACACATTGACCCCGGATTTTAACAAATATATCACATTAACCCCCAAAACTTTTTTTTTTCAGAAAATAATTTTTTTTCTGAAATATTTTTTTTCCGGCAAGATTCCGGCGTTGACTTTTTTTTTTTTTTTTTTTGAATTTTGTTTTCCTGAAATTTTTTTCCGGCCGGTCAACGGCCGTTGACCGCCGGGTCTCCGGCGTTGACTTTTTTTTTTTTTTTTTTTTTCTTAAAAAAAATATTTTAATTAATTTTACTGTCTTGGCTGCTAAATTACTGTCTCCGGCAGCTATTTAACTGTCGGAGACAGTAATTTAACTGTTAATTGACTGTTTTTTTTTTTTCTTCAAAAATATTTTAATTAATATTACTGTATTCGTTGCTACTGTCTCCAGCAGTTATTTAACTGTCGGAGACAGTAATTTAACTGTTAATTGACTTTTTTATTCTTAAAAAAAATATTTTTAATTAATATTACTGTATTCGTTGCTAAATTACTGTCTCCAGCAGTTATTTAACTGTCGGAGACAGTAATTTAACTGTTAATTGACTTTTTTATTCTTAAAAAAAATATTCTTAATTAATATTACTGTTTTCGTTGCTAAATTACTGTCTCCAGCAGTTATTTAACTGTCGGAGACAGTAATTTAACTGTTAATTGACTTTTTTTTTTTTTTTTTTAATTTTTTTCCTTAAAAAAAATTATTTTAATTAATATTACTGTCTTGGATGTTAAATTACTGTCTCCAACAGTAATTTAACTGTCTTAGACAATAATATTAATAATATTACTGTTCGGAAAAATAATATTCATAATATTACTGTCCCAAACAGTAATATTACTGTCTGAGACAGTAATTTAGTAGTCAAGACAGTAATATTAATTAAAATATTTTTTTATAAGAAAAAAACAATTCAAAAAAAAAAAGTCAACGCCGGAGACCGGCGGTCAACGGTGGTTGACCGGCCGGAAAAAAAATTCAGGAAAAAAGAAATTAAAAAAAAAAAAAAAAAAGTCATCTCCGGCGGTCAACGCCGGAATCTGGCCGGATTCATTTCAGAAAAAAAATTATTTTCTGAAAAAAAAAAGTTTTGGGGGTTAATGTGATATATTTGTTTAAATCTGGGGTCAATGTGTAATATTAAGGAAGTTAGAGCATAATGGGTGGAATTGTTAAGAATTATATTATTGAGGGTATGTTAGACTAAAGACATGGGGATGGGCTTAATTGAGAGACTATTTTTTTTATGGACTAAAATGCATTTAAGTCCCATGTGATGGGCCTTTTTGCCATTTGCCCATATTTTATTGGGGCTATTCGACAAAAAAGCCTCCATGAATTTCTCCATTATGAGAAGTCCAAATTAAAAATCAATTTAAGTCATAGATCATTAGATGCATATTATATAATTTACCCCCATTAGTAATTTATTGGATTTCTTTATTTTTATATATTATTTAATTTAATGTAATTTTTTTTTAAATTAGTTTTTTTATTTATATTTTTCGGTTTTTTTTTATTTATATTAAAAAAAGTTAACAACTTTTTTTCATTTTTTTTTACTTCGTAATCCACTTTGTTATTTCTTTTATTTTTTTTTAAATCAGTTTTGTTAATAATAATAATAATAATAATAATAATAATAATAATAATAATAATAATAATAATAATAATAATAATAATAATAATAATAATAATAATAATAATAATAATAATAATAATAATAATAATAATAATAATAATAATAATAATAATAATAATAATAATAATAATAATAATAATAATAATAATAATAATAATAATAATAATAATAATAATAATAATAATAATAATAATAATAATAATAATAATAATAATAATAATAATAATAATAATAATAATAATAATAATAATAATAATAATAATAATAATAATAATAATAATAATAATAATAATAATAATAATAATAATAATAATAATAATAATAATAATTGATCCGTTCGAAAGAAACACGATCCCCGGGTCTTCTTCGCAGAGGCAATATAACCTACAAAAACGGGAGCCGGACCGACACCGGAGTTAGCACTCCGACGGTTAAGTCAATAACGTATTTCTAAAGTATGTAAAAAACCTGGTCTTTTGGGTGGGCATGCACCTCCCTTTATAGTCCTCGACCGGTCCATTTCCCCAAGGCCCTAAATTCCGGTTGAGCAGCCATGCGGTGGGCTTTACCTGCTTTAGAGAGGGCGGCTTTAGAGTGGGCGGCTTTAGAGAGGGCGGCCTGGATCATGATGACCTCTTTTATGACCAGACCTAGGCGTGTCTGGCAGCCCCCTCTCCGACTTTTTTCGATTTTCCGGCCGCACCTAGTCATTCGGGCATTAAATGCCACTGTCAGAGCGGGTACTGTTGGCGCATTTATACCTTTCTTCCCGCGCTCGCTCTGTCCCCTCGCGTCCTGCGGGCCTCCCGAGCGGCACTAGTATCCGCATGACCTCATTCTCCCGTTTTTGTCGTTTTACATGAGGTGGGTGTAGGTTTAAGGGTTGGGCTTTTCCTTCTTGGGCCGTCCTCACCTAACCAAGCTACCCATATTATTAACGTGCCTTCGTTAACGGGCCTTCTGTTTTGGACTTCTCGGTCCGGTTTTTGGTCTGGATCAATTAGTCCCCCACTCCGGGTGCCATAATCGCGTTCAGGTCTTGGGGCCCGAAGTTCGTGCAGTTCCGAAAGACCCTCGGATGGGTGCCCGGTCCCTTCACCTACCTTATCCATTTGAATGACCCCTCGTTTTCCGCCTTTTCCACACGTTTACCTAGGTAATTGTTGCCCACGCAGGTGGTTCCTCGTTTTTCGTGTGCTTTTATTGCTAACGTCTCTTCGACTGGCTCTGGGTCCCTTTTACTTTTAGGGACTATTAGTGAGAACCCCCTCTACCATTTTTTTAATAAAGATGGATCCAGCCCTATTTCCTTTATTAGTGATAGGTCCAATTTTTTTTAATTCTCAAATTTACCCTTATTTCCTATTCACTCTCCACTACTTTAATATTTATTTCACTTTTTTTTTTCTTTTAATTATAATATTTGTTTATTTATTTTAAAAATTTTAAAAAATATTTTTTTTTTCATTTTATTATTTATTTTCCAGTTTTTTGTTTTCATATCGATTATAAAATTCCAAAAACAGCTATAAAATTTTTAAAATCAACTATTTCTGAAATCAACTATTTCCAAAATCGACTATTTCCGAAATCAACTATTTTCGAAATTGACTATTTCCATAATCAACTATAGATTACTGAAAACAACTATTTTTTTTTTCGTTTATTTCTCGAACAAACAATCACAAAAAATAGTTATTTTTAATAGCAGGTTTACTAAAATTATATCAACTACAAATTAACGAAAATCAACCATAACCAATTGAAATCAACTAAAAATTTATCAAATGAACTTTAAAATTATATAAACCAACTATAAAAATCGAAAACAACTATAATTTATCTAAATCAACTATAAAATAAAAAATCTCAATTTAAGAGATTAAACAACTATAGTTCAATTCACATGTTGGATATTACAGTCGCATATCCATCGAGAGAAAGGGCTATATCTCCACCGACCATGTGTTGAATCCGAAGGCTGTGAGGGTGATTTGTTCCATCGTCACCGTCTCAACCGCCCCCCAACGTCTACATGCCAATGACTCTCAGGTGAAGAAAGGACTCAAATCCCTTTGCGTCAACCGTCAATTACCACTCTGCCATATCAGATCGCCGCTGCGGATACCTAAAATGATTTCAGAGAAAATTAGTATAAAAAATCAACTACACTCTACAATATATCGAAAATCAACTACAAACCACATTTTTATCGAAAATCATAAATACAGATCTAACCCGAATCTGAAAATTCGATCTAAAATAGGCAAAAGATAGGATGAATTAACTGCTTTGCTCCGATGAGTTTTTTTTATTACCGGTTTCATCATCGGGCTGAATGAATCGGCAAGAGCCGCGACTCGAGGCAATCGGGGAGCGATTGTTGCCTACTGAATGACAAATTTTGGTATTTGGCGAGACTCAAAAAGAGTAAAGGATTAACGAGGGCACCGTTGGGCAGTGACGACGGCGGTGGATGGAGGGCAGCGACACGGCAGTGGACGTAGGGCAGCGACGACGGCGGTTGACGGAGGGTGGCAGTGGGCATACGAGATCTGGTTTGGGATTAGGGATAGAAACGAGAGAGAGAGGTGGAGGCTGGAAAGAAAAAAAAGATGAAGAAGAGAAATAGGGTTTGGTGATTTTATATGATAACTAAGGGTAATATAGACATAACACTTAAAATCTGAATTTATGTTAAATTAAAATATAAAATAAGGGGGTTCTCACTAATATGTAAAATGAAGTTATATCCATCCTTATATAATCAAATGTATTGGGGGGTTTTCACTAATTATCCCTTACTTTTAACCCTACCCCCTTTCATTTCCCTTTCATTCATACATTGCCCTCCGTTTCTCCTTCCTCCTTCCTTGCTAGTGCGAATTTGTTCCACTAGGTATTCTTCTATCTCTTCCTTTCTTTTTCTTTTAATTCGTCCTTCCGACCATGGTCTCCCAGAGCACCTCCATCTCTTATTCGGAGAGGATCTATTCTGTTGCCGCCCCCTCCCAGCCTATCCGGCTCCGAGAAAGGGAGTGGCTCCTTCTTCTTCCAGGGCTGGGAAGAAGAAGGCGACATAAAAACCCCTTCACTAGTTAGTCGATAAGTTTGATCTTGAAGTCTTTTATGATACCCAGGGGGTTGATTCCTCGTTTCACCTCCTTGTCCCTTCTCGTTCCCAAACTCCTTCCGACCCTCCCCGAGGTATCTCACCTGATACCTTGACCAGTTCAAGGCCGGTCTATCGCTGCCCCTCCATCATTTCTATGTTGAGGTCAACCGTTTATATAGAGTTCCTCTTCATCTTTTCCACCCTAATGCGGTGAAGTTCATGTCCTGTTATTACACCGTGTGTGTCGGCACCAGCGTTGACCCCCGTCCGGACTTATTTTTCACCCTTTTTACCCATAACCGGTCCCCCTCGGGCTATTACCATCTGTCATCCCATGTCGGGCGCCTCTTTGCTGGCCTAGTAACAAAAATCGATTCGTGGCAGCGACGATTCTTCTTCATTCGCCCGCCCACTCCTTGGCCTTCTGATCCTACTTCTCATCTCAAGTCCCCAAAACGTGCCGCTCTAAGCGCTAATTTTGACGAGGAGATCGCCGGCTTGCTCGCCCGTGTTCGTCCTCGCGCTTGGAACGTCGAGAAGATCGTCAGCACCATTCCTTTTTTTTTTTCCCGTGCTGGCCTTTAGCGGGTACCCTCCTTTAATCGTCGTCCCTGGGGTATATGCTCGTACACTTTCTTTTTTTCCTCTTTCCATTAGAGTCTATGGTTCGCCCTAATGTTGTGCATTTGATTGTTTTAGTTTTGCTTTGAGTCATATTTCCCTTTTATAATCTTTCTTCTTTCATTTTGTCAGACGTCATGATGCTTGACATGCTTATAGAGATGGCGGAAGCTGAGAAGAATACTGCTGGGGTCACGACATCCGAGGCTGCGGGATAGGCGACGGCTGAGGCGTCATCACGGGGGGTTGAGCTTCCTTCTCACAGCTCGAACTCCCCCATCCGAGCTATATCTCCTTCTTCCGGTATACCCCTACCACCTCCTGAGGCCATGATTGACCTCTTGGAAAGCGAGATAGAGGCTCGGGACCCGGCTGCGTTTACGAGCGGCGGTCCCGAGCTCGAGGAGGACCAATGAGAATCTGGCGGGGTGAGTTCAAAGCGCCCTAATGTGAGCGGATCCTCCCCGCTTTTGAAGAAGGCCCGATTGAACCTGCCTTGCCTCTTTCCTGGCAATGATTTGGAGGGCTTGGTCGAACTTGCTCTGCAGCAACTGTCAAAGGTCCAGGACCCCCGGGATGTGGACTTCCTTCGCGACTTATCCCACTTTTCTCAGCGGGCAAAGTTGGCTTTGTGCCTGGCCCAGGTACAATTAGTTTGCCCCTTACTTGTCAGGACCTTCCTATATCTTATTTAATCTTGCATTTTGTCTCCTCTAATATCTGGTTTATTAACGCCCTTCCGCCTTTTCTATCCTAGGCGGGTTCCATCACTGCTTCTGGATTCGGCGGGGAGGATCCGTCTGCTCGCGATCAGGCCTTCCAAGATCTTAACGAGCGGACCACCAATGCTCGTACTGCTCTTGAACGGGCGACTTCACGCGTATATACCCTTATGACCGAGAACGGTGCGTTGGTCAATAGATGCAAGGTGACTGAGGAGAAACTTGAGGACGCGCAGTCGAAGCTGAGCGAGACAAGGGGTGTTCTGGAGGGCCGAATAGCTCGGGCGGAAAAAGAACGGGATCTTGCGGTGCGCCAGCTGGAGTCTCGGGAGCGAGACTTTCAAGACGAGCTCGCTCGTTGCCTTGCCCTCGAGCGGGAGAAGACCTTGGGGGGGCTACTGGCGACCCTCGAAGGCTTGGCGACTCCCGATCGGTATCGAGTTAAGCTGTTTGAGAGGTATCCTAACACGAAGCTCTTCCTCAAAGATGCTTGCCCGATCGGGATGTACTATGTCAAGCAGACTATTGGTGCCTGCGAGGCTTTGGCCGGAGAGCAACAGACTCCCATCCGCTACGAGCCTACTGCTGTTCTGGGCAAGATAAACATGGCACTTCCTTTATGGAAAGGGGACCCTAGAGAGCCGATCAACTACCCGTGGTGGACCCGATTACTGTGGACTTGATCTCATCGATCGGCGTGGAGCCTTCGATTTCGGCAACGCTGTGTCTCACATCTCCTGCTCCGGCTCCAGCGGTTCCGGAATCTTCTGCGGCAGCCAGCCAGACCGCGGTTCCTGCTGGACCGGCCCCTCCCGAGGCGAATCCTGCTCCCGCATTTTCCGCTCATTTGGCCTCTTCTCATCCCGCGTGATCAGCTGCTCACCGCTCATCTTTTTCGTAGATTAGCTGCTTCTATGCATTTTATTCGTTTTTTGTTGTTGTTTCTCTTTCTTCTTTGTCTCTTCTCTTTTTTTTTTTTTTTTGTTTTGTTTTTTTGTTTTTTAATGATGTACTGAATGATCCCTTTTTTATATATTAATGTTGGCTTTCAGTTCTTCCTTGGTTATGATTTGCTTGCTTTCTTGCTGTTCTGTTTGTTTGCTCGGAGCTCGAGCTCAACGGGGCACTTTTACTTTTGTGAGACCGGTGAGCTCGAGCTCGACCGGAGTGGGGTACTTTGGCCTTGTAAATAAAAAATCGCTAAGTACCCGTCTCGCTATTCTGTTTGTTCGCCCGGAGCTCGAGCTCAACCGGGCACTTTTACTTTCGTGAGACCGGTGAGCTCGAGTTCGATCGGAGTGTTTTACTAGATGTTTCTTAAAAAAAGGATCAAAAGATGATTTGCATTTGTTTAAAAAAAAAGACCCTGGGCTTTATCTATCTTGTTCTTTCAAAACATAAGCTTCTTCTATCTTATGCGAAGTACTTTTTTAAGTGTCCTACGTTCCATGGTCGATGGAGCTCTCTCCCCTCCGATTTGGACAGTATATATGCTCTCCCTTTCAGAATCTTCGTTATGATGTAGGGTCCCTCCCAATTGGGTCCCATTTTTCCCACCGCTTTCAGGGCATCCGCTTGCTTGAGTACTAGGTCTCTTACTTGGAAGTGCTTTTTTCTTACCTTCCTATCGTAGGCATCGATGTGGACCGAACCGGATCCAAATTGCCACCCCTAGCGCACGCGCTCCATATCCACGTACGCGCTCCGCATCCCCGCGCCCTAATGCGCGCACGTCTTCGCGTCTTGCATGCGCGTCTCCGCGTCTCGCGCGCTCGTCTCCAGCTTTCGTCACGCGCCTCTACGGAGCCGTATCTGTGCCAGTCGCACGACCCAACAAGTGCGCATCTTTGCCAGTCGCGCGCGCATCTTCGCCATCTGCACGTCGCAACGTACAGGCGTCTTCGCCATTCGCGCGCCGACATCTCCATCCGCGCTACGTGCGCGTGCTCTTCCTCCCCGCACACTCCTCCACTGCGGGACGTCCATTAGCGCTCGCGACCTCGATCCACATGATCCTCTACCGCGCGACCTCGACCCACGTGATACTCCACTGTACAACATCAATCCACACGTGCGACCAAGATACGCACGTCGCTCCACAGTCGTTGCGATACAACTAGCTCGGTCTCATAACCTGTTGCGAGGCAACTCCCAGGAGAAGCTAACTCCCTCGGTACTACGAACCCGCAGCGAGATAACTCCTACGAGGACACAACTCGTTCGGTCCTACAACCCGATGTGAGGCAACTCCCACGAGGAGCCAACTCACGGTACTACGAACCCGCAGCGAGACAACTCCCACGAGGACACAACTCGCTCGGTCCTACAACCCGTTGCGAGGCAACTCCCACGAGGAGAAGTGTACTACGAACCCACAGCGAACTCCCACAAGGAGCCAACTCGCTCGGTACTACAACCCGTAGTGAGACAACTCCCACGAGGAGCCAACTCGCTCGGCACTACGAACCAATTGCAAGACAACTCCAATAAGGAGCCACCTCGCTCGGTAATAAGACTCGCTGCGAGACAATTCGCTCAGAACGACTTCAATCCGTACACTCCTCAGTCGCGCATCATCCAACGCTCCTACAACTTCGCTGCGATACAACTCTCTCGAGGAGACAACTCGCTCGCAATTCACTACACAATCGCAAGCTCAAGTTAACACGATCTAGAAACACTTAGAGATATTATGGGAATCTATATAGCCTGGTCAGCTTGATTGCTCAAATTTATTTACTTGTTTTCAACGGGTCCTTCATTAAAACGTGGCCACGGTCCAAACATACTTATGACCCACGAGGTCTAACAAGCGGCACGATCCCCATCAAAAAAATTTGAGAGTCTGATCCACTCATCAAGTACATCACGCACAAGGCTATATGTAAACACATACAAGCAACGCGTCAAAACCTTGACAATGTCAATAAGTAACAACTCCCACGAGGAGATAACTCGCCCCGTGCTACTACATTGTCGCGTGACAAATCTCACCGAGGAATAACTCGGGCAACACTATTACCCCGCGACGAGACAACTCCCACGAGGAGATAATTGCTCGATGCTACTACATCGTCGCGAAAAAACTCCGATAACTCAAGTAACTTGCATCGCGCCAACTTGGTCGCGCCCGCGCTACCGTCGCAAAACTCCGGCGCGCGCCAACGCGCCTTCGCACCCCTCCAACCCACGCTCCAACACATTTTCGCGCACCACTAAACCATACGCCAACGTGGAACCACTACAATTTTTACTCTCGACAAGATCGGGAACCCGTTTCGACATGGCCCCCACATCGACTCGAGAGTGGGGGGCTTAATGATATGCCTAATTGGGTCAACCTAATAGACCTACAATTTCTTTACCTATTGGGCCACGAGCCCAATATTGAAGACCACTACTAGTCTACTACCGAGGTCCAATCACCTTCAAAAAAGGTTTTGGCCCGACAATCTCAACTAATTAAACTTCAGCCCAATCAATGAGGTATAAATAAAGGTTTGAACTCATTCATTAAGGTACGTCCTATTATTTGAGCAATACTACAACATGTATTCTCCGGACTATTTCTACAATCCGCACATCTGACTTGAGCGTCGGAGGGGTTTCCGCCGGATCAATCCCCGACTTTAGTTTACGTGTTCTATGATCGCAGGTATCTCAAGATCATCAAGCTCGTGAGCCAGTGATCCACTTTGCACTTCCAACTCATCCTACTTTAACTCTATAAGGTGATCTAACTCTACTCGCATCATCAATATATATATATATATATATATATATATATATATATATATATATATATATATATATATATATATAGTTAACAACATCTTTATAGATTTTTTTTTTATGTAAGGCAGTTTTTTAAGGTACAAAATTTGTGGATTTCATACTGGACAAAGCATTTTATACAGGACAAAACCATTGTGAGGTATTTGACAATGTATTAATTCACACACACGTATTTTGTTTATATGCAGTTGCTTGTTATTATATATATTTTATGTGTTGCTATAAAAACTCTATGTACCCTGTAATCATTGAACTTGTAGTATTACTGGGATTTAAACACTTTAGATCAAAATGTATTATTATGCATGATACAAATAATTATACTTCATATTACTTGTATTCTTATGGTGCAGAAAAAATAATTAACCATGTCAAAAGATTGTATAGTGCTCATTAAAGAATTACATACTACTCAACAAAAATGGTCACTTCAACTAAAAGCCTTACGAGTTGGTAGCGCAATAATTTGCGGAGAAAACTCGAAAACAACAGTTAAAAAGATGATTATGATGGATGCACAAGTAAGTATAGTAATGTCAATAAAATTATACTACGCCATGTTCCTTCAAATATAAAATCAAGAACTTTATTGCAGGGTGCAAGAATAGGAGTAGTATTATTTAACGAAGACGTTGAATGTTTTGATCATTATTTCTCACTGCATAAGACATACGTCATCTCAAATGCACTTGTTCTAGCAATCAATGAGGCGTATTTCAATGCTCATCTTCAGTTTGAACTGGTACTCAAAAAAGAATGTTACCACAGTTAAAGAGGCACCAACAATTGTTCTTGAGGAAAATCTTCTCTACAATTTCGTCCTCTTCAAAGACATAGACATCAACTTTCATCATAGAAAATCCATAGGTAATATATTTACCCTTCAAAATAATTTGTACTACAATCCTTATAACAACATAAAATATAATACTATTGCTTTACAGATGTATGTGGCGTGGTCATCAAAGTGAGGCAAACAAAGACAACAACTACAATGAGGGGAGGATCGAAACACGTTCGAGAAACAATTATAATCGACAAAGATTATAAAAGATATATACTTATTTCATATATTATATCTTATAGAATGCAAAGAAAAGTATAAAAATTACAATTATTTGATTTCTATTTTCCAGTTTCCATCCTATAGTAGTCAATCTTTGGGAAGATTTGGGCGACAATGAAGGAGGGTAGCTACAACAAATAGCTCATGAATATCCAATCATTGTAGTCACCAATATCACAGCAAAAAAGTATTTGGGTACGTTTATATATGAATACAAAAAAAATTATTTGTTAGTTACATCATTTCAACTAATATATATTCAAGATCTCATGCAAACTCGTATATGCCGTTAGTTGATGGCAATCGACGTGACCGAGTAAATCAAATATAACACTAAAAAAAAAATAACAATAAAACTTTCTTGAATATATCTCCTATTTTAAAATATTATTAGAGTTGTAAAGTACAATAAAAATATTATCGATTAAAAATACATACAATTGGAGATGAACAATATTAAAAGAAGAAAAAATAGTCATTATAAGATGTAAAAGTGTTGGTATTACGAGGAATTATCATATATTGTTGTATTCGTACTTCAAATCTAATATTTTAGCACAATTTTTACTTTTATTCTGAAAATATATATATTTTCTGAAAATCGTAAAAATCGTACAAATCGAATGTAAATATATATATATATATATATATATATATATATATATATATATATATATATATATATATATATATATATATATATATATATATATTATTTTCGGTTCGGCTCGGAACCAGAATGAACCGACGGGCCAGCCCAGACCGTCGAATCGCGTGTTGTACAGGCCAGTTGCGATTCCTGAAAAAGTGAATCGTGAATCGGATGAAACCGTGAACCGGATCGAACCATGAACCGGATCGAACCGTGAACGAGCCGGTTCCGGTTCCTGAAAAAGTGAACCATGGCCATTTCTATGATGAACTAACAATAACTCGATAAGAATGAGATGTTTTGTGTCGATGAACTTCAGCGCAGATCGAAAAGCACTCTACGCATAAAAGTACTTTTGTGTGGATGAACTTTTGTTTGGCTTTCTGATGCAGAGGTGGCGGAGGTGGAATTGTGTGGGACCAAGTTTTTCTGAACCGGAACGACGAGGGGAGCTAAACCGGAATTGTATGGGGCCAAGAATAAATGAAGTATTTAAATTCTCAATGTTCATCATATATTTTTACTCGAAGTATTTAAATTTTCAAATATTTTAAAACTTTAATGCATTTTTTATTAAAAAAAAGTTATTTTTTTAATTTAATTCCCGCTCGATGAACCAGTGGGCCCAAACCGCCGGTTCAACCCGGCCGGTCCACTGGTTCACTAGCCATTGCAACTTTTTGTCTTTTAAAAAAAAAAAAAAAACAGGTTAACTACTGTGCTAAAGCAGCGGTTCACGGTTCAACACATTTTCATCACTGAAGATATTTAACTTATATCATATAATTAATTACATATAAAATATATCATAAAATTATTTATATTTATATTTAATATACAATATTATATATTTTGAAAACAACAGAGAATAACTAAATTATCTTGTTTTTCTTTTTCCCATTCTTCTGTTTTATAATTCTTATGATGGCTTTGGTCTTACTTGTTCTTTTACCTTTTCCTTCTATGTTTTTTCAACACATTTTTTTTATCTTTCTTTTAATTTTTCTTAGGCCACCGATGGTTACATTTACGGACCCTCAAGTCCGTGAAGTGAGATTACTACTGTTGTGGTTCATCTTCCATAAAAGAAGTCATCATATATGATGAAATATATATGCCCCTAAAAAATAGTAATTTAGTCTTAAATAATAGAATCATAATACACGCGGAAGCGGGTTATGATTAATTTAGCATCTCAGGTTAGTAATCCGAATTATTTCCTTGCATAGTTGTGGGAATTGGTGGATCAATAATCACATAGGGGAAGATAAAATCCTAGACTCGTTTACTTTGATAATCTTCGTATTTATGTATTTTTCATGCTCTTGAAGTACTCTTGCAATGTGTATAAAATATATAATTTTTATTTCAATTTTTTTGTTGGGACATGATAGTTGCTAACGAAGGTTTCTGATTTTCTTTTTTTTCCAGTCTCGACGAAAAGCATCTAGAGTTCCCCTTGTAGGCATACAGTATATGTTATCCAGCAATACTACGGTGGTTGATTCGGAAGACAGTGTATATCAATTTCTTCTCAAGTGGTTGGATGTTAGCTTCGGGGGTCGCGAACGGGAGTTGGTAATGTCGTCTGTCCGGTATCCCTTTATGAGTACCAAACGACTCAAATTTTTTTTGAAAAATGATAGGTTCAACGTTTTCGATCTCGTGGTAGATGCTTTCCTATATAAGGTGGAAGGCCTTCATCTCAAAAGAGCAAGAATGCTGAAATCGAATCAGTTTCAACCGCGAGCATACAAGTTGAAGCCACTGGTAGTCCTTGAATTCAATAGACCAAGAGTCGAAACGACTACTTATCTGGTACTCACACAGAAAGAACTTCGCCAACTCACCGCTGGTGCTGCTATTGTGTAGGAAAACTTCAACTTAGGCGGTGAATCATTTTATCTCGTATTCAAGAACGTGGTGAACGAAAATCAGAGATCTACGTGTGGCGTCTTTCTCAAGAAGAGAGGACTGAAGACAAAGGAGGTTAGATTTGAACTCTCATGTGCGACCTCCGACACTAATAATCCAATTCTCGGCGGCCAATATGTCTTTATTAGGGGAAGGAAACCCCTACGTTTCCGAGACTTCTTCCACAGGCCGTGGGGGAACTTTGTCGAGGATAACGTATTTTTCAACGAACACATTTTAAAAATTAGAGCTGAACTACAGTTTACTATTTGAGCCGAGGAAGAAGAGGGAACATCAAATTTAGTTACTTTTTGTTTTTTGTTTTTTGTTTTTTTTTTTTTTATCCGTTTCCTTGAATCACCATTCACATGTTTGTGCTACATAGAAACTATTAATAAGAATAGTATTTGGTCATTTTATATATTATTTCTTATAGTTCATGTATATAAAGAGAAAATTATATAATTTGTTTGGATGATCTTTAGTAAAAAAGAGAAAATTATATAATTTGCGGAGATTTTCAAGTAATTAAGTGAGAAAATGGTTGAATGGTGGGGATAACTAAACAATTTAACTGGACACTTTACACTACAAAAATATATAGTATTGCTAAGATCAAAATACCATCGAACACCTATACAAAAATATTTATTTTCTGTGTACAAAGTATTAAATTTTTTACTTTTCCATCCTTCAACTATTTTTTCACCAAATTACATTAAAAATATCGTTTCATACAAAAAAATCATCATTTTTTTTACCAATTCCGAAAAAGTGGTACCTGCCCAGTAAATTTATCAGAATTCTATTTTTGAATTATATTGATCACATGAAAGAAAAAAAATTCATTTATAAATGCTACTAAAACATGAAATTATCTTCATTGACATTAAAACTTATGTTGGGGTGAATGTGATATTTTTTTTTTGTGGCGATGCAAAGTGACAAAATGCTACATCTCGAGGGTGCAAACTGGAACTAAACCTTCCAAAATTAATCAAAAAACCCTCAATTATTGAAGAAACAATATAACGGAAACAAATCAAATTTATCGATTAAAATTGTAAGTATTGAAATCTCGAGAACCTGCCTCCAAATTTACATTTTGAGTCCAGCCTGAAGTGTTATTATATTTGTTGTTGTCAACAAATACTTACGCAATTTAAAAAAATTGAAGTCAAATTAGTCACCTAAGAAATGAATATATAATAAATAGAAGCCAACATAAAAAGGTAAAATAACAAATAATTAATAACTAAGTTTACATGTGTTCTTTATAATAATGGGGTTTTTGTGCATAAGTCCCCAACCAAGCATCTTAATTATTCTAGGTTTAGGGGCTATATCTCTTTCACCAATAAGCTCATCCCTTTAATATTTATTATAAATAAAGCAAACATTCATGTATATGACAATATTACCCCCAATCCTTTATACCCAATTCTTAATTGTAACCCCACTTTAATCAATTTTGTCCACAAAAATCCAATTTTGACCACATAAATTCAATTTTGACTTTTTTTTTTTCAAAATTTTTTTGCCGCCGCCGGATTCTGGCGTTGACTTTTTTTAGTGTTATTTTTAGTTTTTTTTTTTTTTTTTTTTTAGTTTTTTACGTCCGCCGCTGAACGTTGACTGCAATTGTGCTGTCACTGACAGTAAATTAACGTAATAATAATGTCAATGACAGTTAATTAACGTAATTGTACTGCCGTTGACAGTAAATTAATGTATTATTATTATTTTTTATTTTTTGTTATTTTTTTTATTTTGTTTTATTTGTCGACAAGTCAACGTAATTATATTACTGTCGTTCACAGTAAAATAACTGTAAACACAATAATATTACTGTCAACAACATCAATATTATTATTTTTTTTGGTTTTTTGTTTTGTTTGAGTTATTCACGGAGTAATGTAATAATATTACTGTCTATTATTGTAATATTACTGTAAACACAATAATATTACTGTGGTTGACGGTAATATTACTGTTGTTATAGTAATATTGATGTCAACCACATCAATATTATTATTTGGTTTGGATTTTTTTGTTTGCTTGAGTTATTCACGGAGTAACGTAATAATATTACTGTCTATTAATGTAATATTACTGTGGTTGACGGTAATATTACTGTTGTTATAGTAATATTACTGTGTAATATTACTGTCACTCACAGTAATATTAATTCTTTTGACTTTTTATTATGTTTACATTTGTTGAACGGTCAACATAGTAATATTACTCTATTACACAATATTAATGAGTTTTGTTGTGTTAACATTACTGTGCTAGAGATTAACATAGCAATATTATTGTGTTAAACTGTAGTTTAGTTAATTTTACTGTGTTTAACAATAATATATTTAATATTACTGTCAATCATAGCAATATTGCTGTTTAAACGTAAAAAAAGTCAACGCCAGAAACCGGCGAAAAAATCCGGAAGAAGAAAAAAAAAATCGAAAAGTCAACGCCGGAATCCGACGGCAAATTTTTTTTTTTTGAAAAAAAAAGTTTGGGTCAAAATTGAATAATTTGTGAAATTTGGGGTCAAATTGAGGTTAATTAAATTAATGATGCAATTGGAGCATATTAAAGTATGAGGGGCTATTTCAGTCGTTTACAAAAATCTGGACCTTGTGTGGACTGATTTGCAAATGAGTTTTTTGTCTGAATCTTTTTATGAATAAGTACCCATTGATGGGCTTATTTGTAATGACGCCTATAATAATTAGTGCAAATTATGAATAAATAGGTAATATCATATTAATCAATAGTAATCCCAATTTTCAAACAACAAGACCTATTTATAACTCATGGGCATACATGATTAATAATTGGGTGATATAATATTCATTAATAATAATAATAATAATAGGGGGTTTTGTGCATAAGTCCCTGACCAAACATCTTTATTATTCTAGGTTTAGGGGCTATATGTTTTTCACCAATAATCCCATCCCTTTAATATTTATTATAAATAATGGAAAAAAAATCATGTATATAACAAAATTACCTCCAACCCTTTACACCCAAATCTTAATTGTAACCCCAATTTAATCAATTTTGACCACAAAAATCCAATTTTGACTTTTATTTTTCAAAAACTTTTATTTTTCAAAAAATATTTTTTTGCCGCCGGATTCCGGCGTTGAATTTTCGATTTTTATTTTCTGGTCTGTTTTTTCCGCCGCCGGATTCCGGCGTTGACTTTTTTTTCTTCCCAACAAGTAAGTGATCCGGGATTAAGACTCAGAAGCCAACTCTTTGCTTTGTCTCTGACAGAGAATGAGAATAGCTTCAACCGAATTGCATCATCGGAAACACCGTTAACCTTGATTGTATCACAAATCTCCAAGAAATTGGCATGATGGAGATTCGAATCCGCAGTGGCTGCTCCGGAGAATTGGTTCGCCATGACCATGTTGATGAGCCCCATCTTTAGCTCGAAGTTGTTTGCGGCTATCGTCCCAAATAGTTCATTCACAGCTGGAGTTCGGTATTCTCTCAGTGTTTGCTCGGGTGGTAGGTTCGGTGTTTGTTGCTCGTGCTCTCGTCCTCGCTCTCGATCGTACTCAAAGGCCAGGTGCTCTGGATTTCCTTGATCGTCGGCCATTGGTTCACTTTGTTGGTTGCGCGTGGCTCTTCGTCTTCGAAATGTCCTTTCAATCTCGGGATCGTAAGGTATGATTTCCAAATTTCGACGCCAAGGCATAAACAAAGTGATTGGTTAAAATCAGATTAAAAATAAAAAATAAAACAGATAAATAGGTAAAGTAATAATCAGATAATAGGTAACAATCTCAACAAAGATAGAATCAAATTGGTCCCCGGCAACGGTGTTGGTTGGAATACATACACGCAAGTGCACGTATCGTACAAGTAATAAAGTGGACAATTAAGTCCGGATATCGATCCCACAGAGAATATTTAATTATTTAATTCTAGTCGCTAAATTCTAGCAATTGTTATCAAGCCCACCCTACACAATCGAAAGATGATTAATAAACTAAATTAACTAAATTAAAAGGCAAGCAAAAACAAGAAAGCAATTTAAAACGAAGATTTAATCAAAGTAAACAAGCCTAGGATTTTATTCTGCCCCCTATGTGATTATTACGCCCCCAATTCCTTCAATTATGCAAGCAATTAACCCGGATTATTAACCTAAGATGCTAAATTAATCATAACCCGCTTTCGCGTGTATTACGATTCTAATACTTTAGATTCAATTATTGTATTCCTACGCAATTAATTCTAGAACACAACATTAAGCATAATCTCAATAATGGCTACCTAAGAGATTACCTATATTCCTATGTTAATACCACAAAAGATCTTCTACCACAGTTCTAATTATTTATCCGATCTTCCGATTCATGCAATTAATAATAACATAAAAGCACATAAGTTGATCAAGTTCGTGCACTTATTAAATCAAGTAGAAGAAATAATACGGAATTAAAACATGCATAAAATCATAGAAACGGGTTCATAAATCCCACATAGGGTTCCAAATAAAATCCTAGCAATAAGAAAATTAGCTAGTCATGATTAAAGTAAAAACGCAAATAAAATTAATCATAAACGATAAGTCTATGCTCGGAGTCTTCGAATTCTTCGACTTCGTTATTGCTTTGTTGCTCTTGAAATTGCTTAAAAGATGGATCCCCAATTGTGTGATTGGCTTGGTCTTATATATGGTGGAAAACTTGGAGAAGAAGACAATTTCCTTGTGCAATTAAAATTCCTTTACTGCGCCTCCTTGTGATCTCGAACGGCCGTCCCACATTTTGAACTAAAATTCGGATGGCCGTCCGGGCTTTAAATCTTCAGAATTTTGTCTTTTTCACTTTTGGCCCATATTTTCTCCAAAATTGCAGTTTTTACCCCATACTTTTCCAATTCTTCAAATTGTACCTAAAATACAATATATCAATTTTTTAAGCACCAATTATCGTTGAAACACACCAAAAGCTCCAATTAAAAAGTACGATTAAGTGTAAAAATATACACTTAACACACCCCCAAACTTGAACTTTTGCTTGTCCTCAAGCAAAATCTAATCGTAAGCAAATAACTCAACTACTACATCATCTTATTACATGGATCAATGATCAACTTCACGTTTTCAGAACTTGTAATTATAATGATAATTCTTAGGCATTCGTAAGCTTAGAATTCAACAGCACTTAGTCACTCATCATTACCAAAAACCACAAATCATACAATTGCTTCAAGCATCCAATATTTGCAAATTAAAGATAGAAAGAATTTATAATTACATGCATATGTTTGACTCCAAATACTCACCAAATTATTCTGCTCTACTAATATCGAACATTAAGCTATTGGGATCATTGGGGCTTTGTGGCTTTCAATTGTTAGGCTCTTTGGTTCGAGGTATGAAATATGGGTATATGTGGGCTATTCTTCTTGAATTGAGGTGATTACGCCAAAATTTGAAAGATATGCGTTTGAAACAATGAATTCACCTCTAAAGACTTTAATAAACTCGATTCTTAAGAGTTCAAAAGTCTCCACTTTTGCTCTTAAGACAATGGATTTCAGCTTTCAAAACAATTCAACAACTAGTCCTTACTTCTCCCTTCTAGTCTCTTCTTCTTCTTTTTTTTTTCTTTCTTTATTTTAAAATATATATATATATATATATATATATATATATATATATATATATATATATAGAAGCATATATATTTTTCTTCTTTTCTTTTTATTTTTTTTTCCGAAGAAGAAGAAGGACCTTATAAAAAATTTCGACCGAACTCCAAGGGGTAGTTTTTCAAGAATCTCCACCTATTCTACCTTACACATTGGCTAAAAGAAAGAACACCTTTTCTCCGAGGCTCAAATCAAGGTTCTAAGGATAATTTCGATAAAAAAGTTGGCTTGAAAGGCTCAAACGGTTCAAAGAAGGCCAAAATTATATCCCAAATCACTCACTACTCAACACTTCGTATCATAAATTTCCTAAGGTGATTTCTAAAACCGAACATAGCATGATCTAGCACAAATTAATTCCAAATTTAAAATACAAAACATTCAACCAAAGCAATGCACAAAGTGTGATTCCTAGCAATAATTCGCTTCTAAGTTCTGTTGAATTGAAAGCTAAACAAACATCTAATCCTTATCACACAAAACAAGCAATCTCATCATCAAACATTGATCATCTCTCATCATCATAAATCATCGATGCATTCAACACATTCAACTTAAGCAAAATATATATATATATATATATATATATATATATATATATATATATATATATATATATATATATATATATATATATATATATATATATATATATATATATATATATATATATATATATATATATATATATATATATATATATATATATATATTTATATACAGGAAAAAACGAGAAAAGCAATAAAAATAAATAAAACCTAATGCATGCAAACTAAAACAAATAAGCACCAAAACATGTTTTTCACCCCCAAACTTAAACTTTCTGTTGCCCTCAACAAAATTAGCACAAAGGTTGAAGGATAGAAAACACCTGATTTAGTCGGAGTCAATGTGATCGGGGTGCTCCTCCCTAGCTCTCTCAAATAAGTAGATTTTGGAGAATTTGGTTCGATTCTCTAGCCTCCCTGTCAATACCAACAAAAGAAAAGAGTTCAAGTATGTGTGATCGAATTTTTTGTGTGTGAAATTTGTGAATTTTGGAAGATAAATTCGAAAAATTTCGAAAATTTGTGTGTGGGGGTTTGAGAGAAGGAAAGAGAAGGGTTTAGGAAATAATGGGGGAGAAAATCTGATTTTTTTCTAATTTAAAATGCCCCAACTCGGTTCGGACGGCCGTCCCGGTTTTTTTGCTAAATTTTGGACAGCCGTCTGAGATTTTTTTCTCCTTACTGGTCGTGGGACGGCCGTCCCACTTTTACACCTATTTGTCGGACGGCCGTCCCACTGGCAGTGCTGCAGACTGTGGCCTTCTGTTTCCCAGACGGCCGTCTGGGATTTTGCTTGCAATTTGGACGGCCGTTTGGATCCCTGATCATGTTTTTGACCCTGAAAATTAAAATTCAAATAAATCTATTAGAGTGCATGCCTATGACAATAAAAACGAAGCGAAAAAAAAAATTAAAGAAAACTACGAAAAACAATAAAGCTCGGGTTACCTTCCGAGAAGCGCTAAGTTTAAAGTCTTCAGCCGGACGTTGCTTCTTTATTTTCAAGCAAAAGTGACCGAAGTCACTTGGCAATCTTCAGTCGCTTCCCAATACGGTTTGAGCCTGCTCCGCTTCACGTTGAACGTACGATTTGAATCTCGCTCCTTTATTTTGACTAAATCGTGAGGAAGAATTTCATGGACAATAAACGGCCGCGACCACTTTGATTTGCGCTTCCTTGAAAATAACCAAAGACGGGATTTGCACAATAACACCACCAATTGTCCTTTGTGCAATTCCTTTTTGATTTTATCCTTACGACCCCAATATCTTGACTCATCCTTCTCTCGTGGCTTGCTCGATTCTTTGGGTGGCAATATATTCCTTGCACTTTTATCGTCGTTAAGACCCCAAGTCGTATGACTTTCTCTCGGAGGAGTTGAAATTGAGTCCATGAAGTAAACTTGCTCCTTCCGATTCTTGTTTCCGCCATCATCTCCTGCACTCAAAGATACTTTCCCATTGTCTAAGATCAAAACATCAAATTTTTCATGATTTGTAAAATCCATAAGCTCAATATCAAAACAATCATTATTATCACATGGATTTTTATTAGCACTAAAAACATTGAATTTGATTGTTTGATCATGCACAGTCATTGTAAGATCACCACTAGCACAGTCAATAAGAGTTTTCGACGTGGCTAGAAACGGCCTCCCTACGATAAAAGGTATCTCCCTATCTTCATCTATATCAAGTATAACAAAATCAACACGGAAGATAAATTTATTAACTTTCACTAGCACATTCTCTAAAATACCTTTTGGATAAACTAAAGATCTATCGGCTAATTGAAGAGTTATAGCCGTCGGTTCAATTTCTCCTAACCCAAGATTTTTAAAAGTAGAATAAGGCATAAGATTAATGTTAGCGCATAGATCAATGAGCAATCTAAAATTTTTACCTCCTATAGTACAAGGAATAGTAAACTTACCTGGATCGCCGATTTTTTGTGGAAGGGGCCGAGTAAGAATTGCACTAATTTGCTCTGTGAGTTGGATCATCTCGTTCCCTTGCAATTTCTTACCTTTCCTCACGAGGTCCTTGAGTAATTTTACCCACTTTGGCATCTTTCGAAGTGCTTCAATGAAAGGAATATTTATACGAATTTCCTTCAACTTGTCCAAAAATCTTTGATATTCGGCATCGAGCTTCTTCTTTATAAACTTTTGACGATAAGGAATTGGAGGAACTTGTGAAGGCACCGTTGATGGTGTCTCTTCATGAGTTGATTCTTTTTCCTCATTCACTTTCGGCTTCTCGATTACCGTGTTTATGTTCTCTTTTCGTGGGGCTTCCTCCAATTGCTTACCGTTCTTCAAGGTGACTGCTTGGCACGTCTCGACCTCGATCTTTTTCGTTAGCAATCATCGTGGATATGGGATTGGTTCCACCCATTCAACTACAGTGACTTGCGGCTTTATTTGAATTTCTTCCCTTTTTTCGATCTTGACATCGATAGCTTGGCATGTCTCGAACTTTTGCTTTCGAGGATCTTCCGTATTCGATGACAATGCTCCCGTCAGACGGTTCTCTTGATTCACAACAAATTGAGCAAATTGATTCTCCAAATTCCGCAGCGAGGCTTGGGTAGCGGTCATAAATTGGGCCAATATCTCATCCATGTTTGATTTTTGGGCCGGTGGATTGTTGCCTTGATAGCTTTGTTGAGGATGGGCTTGATTTTGGAATTTACCTTAAGGTCTTTGATATCCTTGGCCTTGTTGATTTCCTCCATATTGCCCTTGTGATCTCCACCCTTGATTTTGGAATTGGCGAGGTGCGTTATTAACGTAGTTGAGCGATTCCACATCTTGTTGGCATTGGAGCGTGTAGTGATTTCAACCGCAAATTTCACAACATGGAGAATCAATTGCTTGGACTTGTTGTGGTGGACTTGCTTTGATGTGCTACAGAAGGAGTTGATTTTGTTGAGCAATTTGGGTCACTTGAGCTTGAAGGGCCGTAATTGCATCTAACTCCAACACTACGGGAACTTTCTTGGCTCCACTAACCGTCCTCTCGCTTGACTTGGCAAACCGATTTTGTGCAATTTGATCCAACATAATAAATGCATCCGGTATTGATTGACTCATAAAATTACCTCCGGTTGATGCATCTAAAACGGTTCGTGCATTCTCGTTAATCCCTTGGTAGAGGATGTGGATTTGCCGCCATTGTTCGACTCCATGTGTTGGACACTGGCTCAAAAGGTTCTTAAATCTCTCCCATGCCTCGTATAATTGCTCACCTTGTTCTTGGACAAAATTATGAATTTCTCGTCGGATTCTCTCGTCCTTCTCGGTTGAGCTGTAAACTTTCATGAAAAGGTTGAGGAGTTGAGACCACAACGAGATAGAGTGGGGGGCTTGGGACATCAACCATTGGCCGGCGAGCTCTTCCTTGTAAGGAGTGCTTGAAGAGAATTAATTGAAGCGCCTCTTGGGAAACGCCGTTTTGACGATGGGAATTACAGGTATCTAGAAAATTGACAATGTGAAGATGGGGATCTTCACCCGCCAATCCACTAAATAGCCCGTTATTTTGGAGCATCGTCAATAGGCCTTGCTTGATCTCAAAATTATGCACCTCAATAGGTGGATATTCGATGCTCGGGCGGAATCCGTCGAGAGTTGGGATTATGTAATCTTGAAGTGCCCGTGGCCTAGCTGATGGTTGTAATGGAAATTGAGGGGGTGGGTCTTGGATGCGAATTCCATTCGCATCGAGTAAATGACCCTCTGCGTCTCTGCGTTCTTCGTCCTCCATTATATTGTTTGCGCGTTGAAGTCTCCTAGCGGCTCGAAAAGTACGTTCGATTTCGGGATCAAACGGTTCTCTAGCAAGATCGAGTCTCCTGCGCATACATAGTACCTAAAACAAAAATAAAATAAAACGAAAATTAAATGGGTGAATCGTGAAAATTGTTCAAATTTAGAGCTAGAATAAAATAAATAATTAAAATATTCCCCGGCAACGGTGCAAAAAACTTGATGGTTGGAATACCTACACGCAAGTGCACGTATCGTACAAGTAATAAAGTGGACAATTAAGTCCGGATATCGATCCCACAGAGAATATTTAATTATTTAATTATAGAAGCTAAATTCTAGCAATTGTTATCAAGCCCACCCTACACAGTCGAAAGATGATTAATAAACTAAATTAACTAAATTGAAAGGCAAGCAAAAACAAGAAAGCAATTTAAAACGAAGATTTAATCAAAGTAAACAAGCCTAGGATTTTATTCTTCCCCCTATGTGATTATTACTCCCCCAATTCCTTCAATTATGCAAGCAATTAACGCGGATTATTAACCTGAGATGCTAAATTAATCATAACCCGCTTCCGCATGTATTACGATTCTAATACTCTAGATTCAATTACTGTATTCCTACGCAATTAATTCTAGAACACAACATTAAGCATAAATCTCAATAATGGCTACCTAAGAGATTAACTATATTCCTATGTTAATACCACAAAAGCTCTTCTACCACAGTTCTAATTATTAATCCGATTTTCCGATTCATGCAATTAATAATAACATATAAGCACATAAGTTGATCAAGTTCATGCACGTATTAAATCAAGTAGAAGAAATAATCTGGAATTAAAACTTGCATAAAATCATAGAAAAGGGTTCATAAATCCCACATACGGTTCCAAATAAAATCCTAGAAATAAGAAAATTAGCTACTCGTGATTAAAGTAAAAACGCAAATAAAATTAATCATAAACGATAAGTCTATGCTTGGAGTCTTCGAATTCTTCGCCTTCGTTATTGCTTTGTTGCTCTTGAAATTGCTTAAAAGATGGCTCCCAATTGTGTGCTTGGCTTGGTCTTATATAGGGTGGAAAACTTGGGGAAGAAGGTAGTTTCCTTGTGCAATTAAAATCCCTTTACAGCGCCTCCTCGTGATCTCGGACGGCCGTCCCACATTTTGAACTAAAACTCGGACGGCCGTCCGGGCTTTAAATTTTCAGAATTTTGACTTTTTCACTTTTGGCCCATATTTTCTCCAAAATTGCAGTTTTTACCCCATACTTTTCCAATTCTTCAATTTGTAGCTAAAATACAATAAATCAAATTTTTAAGCACCAATTATCGTTAAAACACACCAAAAGCTCCAATTAAAAGTACGATTAAGTGTAAAAATATACACTTAACAAACGGCGCGAAAATATATCAATAATATATTTGCAAAATATTATATATATATATATATATATATTGATCCAGCCCGGTATCACTTGATATATCCAATAAAGACCAAAGGCCCAAACGAGGTCAAAAGGCCCCATTAAGCCCATTAACGGAAGAGGGCCCATCAAACAGCTATTCGGTAGGCGAGAAGGATCACGCAACGGGTCGCGAGCAGCCCACGAGCGAGAGGTCTCTCGCCCTCTCGCCCTCTCGCCAAGTATCTCGCCGCCCGCCGGGGATGATCATTGCTGCACATGGGGGAATTTAATGCACGTCCAATCCACTGACAAGAGCAGAGGAATGTCGTTTCAGCCCCTGCTTTTTACACCTGCAGCCGCCAATGAGATGGCAGATTAAACTGAATTGAAAGTAATTTGGGGTCCGGATGCATAATTACCGCGATGGGACAGGTAAATTAAATTGAAGAATATTTGGCGTCCGTCCCTTTAGGTAGTATAAATAAGGGCAATAAGTACAGGTAAAAGAGGGGAGAAATATAATCATATACCTAAATTACACACATAAACACAATATCTTCCTGAGGAATTTACTGACTTGGCCGTCGGAGTGCTAACTCCGGCCTATGTCCGGTTCTTTTTCTTCTTGTAGGTTTACCGTGGTCTCAGATCCAAGTTCAAGCTTGCTTAAACTCTTTAAACCAGCCCACCACGAATCCAGCCGGATCAAATGGCGCCGTCTGTGGGAAACCGTTGAGCAAAGCTGTGGCAACGTTTTCCTTTAAAACACCTTTATCTGTTTTCCTTTAATCAATATAATATATCAATGGCCTCGTTTCCCAGCATAGTGAGGGACCTCACTAGTCAGATGGAGTCCGAGGCAACCCCAGCCCCACCGGAGCACCAACCAGTCGTCGGAGAGGCCTCTACCACGAGAGAGGAGATGCCTCAGGCAACCGGCATTACGGGAGGTAGCCCTATGGTCTCCATGACTATGGAAAACCTACAGGCACTCTTGGCGAGCGCTGTCCAGGAGAGCTCTGCTCGCGCGCCAAAGGAGCCCGAGGCAGCGTCGCCCAAGAGAAGGATGGAGGAGATGGCGGTGCGAGGGGGCGAGGGGCCCGGCCGCACGAGTTCCTCGCTCGGTACATTAAGCCCTTTCTCAGCCAGCGTTCTGGAGGACGACCTGCCGCACTCATTTCCACCTGTCACTTATGAATATCTGGGAACCACCGACCCTTTCGAGCATCTCTGTCGCTTCAATAACACTTCGGATTTGCACCGATTCACTGAGGGAGTAAAATGTCGAGTCTTCGCGACTACGCTGGCAGGAGCCACGCAAACTTGGTTCAGTCAGCTGCCTGCCGGCACGATTGACGGTTTCGACCAGCTAAGCGCCTGTTTTATGGATCACTTCGCTAGCTCAAAGAAACAGAAAAGGAGCACCTTGACGCTGTTCGCGGTCAAGCAGAGGGAGGGAGAATATCTGCGGAGTTTTATCAAACGTTTCATCTCGGCCACCTTGGAAGTACCAATCACCTCGGAGGAGGTCTTGATCAGTGCTCTCGCCCAAGGGCTGCGGGCCGGCGATTTCTTCACCTCGCTGTCGAAAAAGCCCCCCGCATCTTTCAATGCTCTGCTAAAAAAAGCCGAGCGGTACATGAACGCCGAGGAGGCAGTGCATAATAAATTTGGCGAAGCCAAAGGCAACCACGAGGCGAGAAGGGAAAGGAAGGAGGATAGAACGCAGAGACCGCCTCAATTGCGAGAAGGGAGGTGCAAAACGAGAGAAAGATTGGACCTCGTTTTGACAGCTACGCAACGCTAGTCGCGCAACCGGGTGAAATATTGTTGGCCATAGAAAATAACCCAAAGTTAAAGTGGCCTCGCACGTATGCAGAAGCACCGAAGAAAAGCCCCACGCTGGGAAGTTTCTGTCGCTTTCATAATGATTATGGCCACACCACCAATGAATGCCAACACCTTCGTGACGAGATCGAGAGGCTCATACGTGCAAAAAATCTGCCGGAATTTGTGAAAGAAGGGAACCAGCGCCCGCAGCAAGCCCCCGCTCGACGCGCGAACGAACCTCGCAAGCTTGAATTGGGAAGGGAGAAGCAGAATGAGAGGAAGGACCAAGTGGCGCCCGCCAACTTCATTAGCATGATATTGGGAGGACCCTCGGGGGGAGATTCCAATAGGGCTCGGCGAGCGCATCTGAGGCAGCTGCGAGAGACTGAGGAGTTATTTGGAGAAATAGAAGAAGCAGATCGGGCGAGTCGTGCGCACCTCCGACGCTTGTACGAGATGGAAGCTCAGCTCGAGGAGGTGCAAAGAATTTCCTATATTCCACCCATTATTTTTGGTCCGCAGGACGAAGAAGGAATCAGACAGCCGCGTTCTGATGCCCTGGTGATTACTGCCATGGTCGCAAATTTTGATATCGCAAGGATTCTGGTGGACACCGGCAGTTCCGCTGATGTTATCTACTACGACTGCTTCAAGAAGATGAATATGGATTTTGAATTGAAATATGTAGAGACCAACTTGGTCGGGTTCTCAGGAGAGTCGATTCGGTCAGTCGGAGAGGTATGCCTACCCATTTCGCTAGGAATGGAGCCAACGCGAGCCACGCGCTCCGTAAAGTTTTTAGTGCTGGATGCGCCCTCTACCTACAACATCATATTGGGACGTCCCTCCATGAATTCATTCCAGGCGGTAGTCTCAACCTACCATATGAAGCTAAAATTCCCCGTCCTGGATCAGATTGGGGAAGTCCGAGGGGATCAAGAGACCTCGAGGAGGTGCTACTATGACGCATTGAGGAGAATAGGAAACATAGGTGCTATTCGCACTGTCAATCCGGGCAGCCGGGAGGAGGACCGAATGCTGGAGATAGACCCTGCAAAAGAAGAAGCCCGCGTAAAGCCGATGGAGGAGTTGATGGTAATTCAACTCTGCGAGAGGGATGCCTCTCGCACCACCCGCATAGGTGGCGGGTTAGACGCTGACATGTCTCAACAGCTGACAGAATTTCTGAAGCAGAATCAGGATGTGTTCGCATTCACTCCAGCAGATCTCGGGAGTATCGACGAACAGCTCGTAGTGCATAGACTAAACGTTAAGCAGAATGCAAAACCAGTTAAGCAAAAGCGTCGGCATTTTGGAGCAGAGAAAGACAAAATTATACATGAAGAAGTACAGAAGTTGTTAGCAGCGGGACAGATCCGGGAGATTCGTTTTCCTACTTGGCTGTCCAATGCAGTTTTAGTCAAGAAGGGCGAGGGGAAGTGGCGAATGTGCATTGACTTCAGGAATCTCAACAAAGCATGTCCCAAGGACTACTACCCTCTGCGAATTGACCAGCTCGTAGATTCAACCGCCGGTTGCGAAATGTTGAGTATGATGGACGCCTCACAAGGATACCATCAGATTCCGTTGTGCCTTGGCGACCAACCCAAGGTGAGCTTCATCACCTCCACTGGAACCTATTGCTATACGGTAATGCCTTTTGGGCTTAAAAACGCGGGAGCCACGTACCAGAGGCTAGTAGACAAGATGTTCAGAGACCAACTCGGGAGGAACATGGAGATATACGTGGATGATATGTTAGTGAAAAGTCAAAAGGCGACCACTCATTTAGAAGATTTAAAGGAAACATTCGGCACGCTCCGACGCTACGGTATGAAGCTTAACCCCAATAAATGTGCTTTCGGGGTGAAAACGGGAAAATTCCTGGGTTACATGGTGACTGAAAGAGGAGTGGAAGTGAATCCGGAGAAAGTGCAGGCGGTTTTGGATATGGAGGCACCACGTAATATTAAGGAGGTTCAGATGCTGGCGGGAAGAATAACAGCTCTGAGTAGATTCATATCTAAGGCGGGAGAGGTTAGTCACCCTTTCTTCAAAATACTAAGAAAGGGGACTCAATTTGAGTGGACGGAAGAATCAGGGAAGGCTTTCGAGCAGCTCAAAAACCTTCTCGCTCGTCTCCCGCTGTTAGCAAAACCCGCGCCAGGAGAAAAGCTTTATGTATATCTAGCAGTGGGCGAGTTCTCAGTCAGCTCGGTCTTAGCCCGAGAAGAGGAGGGAGTGCAGAGCCCAATATATTATGCGAGTAAACTCTTGCGAGGGGCTGAGTTAAGGTACTCTGAGATAGAAAAAATGGGCCTAGCACTGGTGACGACAGCACGAAAGCTAAGACCTTACTTTCTGTCACACGCAATAGTGGTCCGGACTAATCACCCTTTGAGAACAGTGATGGGAAGGTTGGAAGTCTCGGGAAGAATGGTTAAATGGGCAGTAGAGATGGGGCAGTTCGATATCAGCTACGAGCCACGAATCGCCATAAAGGGGCAGGCTCTAGCGGATTTTCTGCAGGAAACAACGAGACCAGATGAGCAAGGTATATGGAGAGTGTTCGTAGACGGTTCGGCAAATGCATCAGGAAGCGGGGTAGGAGTAGTGCTAGCAGAGGCTGGCGAAGAATTGGAGTACGCGATCAAGTTGCCTTTCAGAGCCTCAAATAATGAAGCAGAGTATGAAGCCGTCATACATGGGATGAGGCTGGTATCTTCAGCCGAAGGCAGAAAGTTAAGCATATTTTCGGATTCACAGCTAGTAGTACAACAAGTAAAAGGCGAATTCGAGATAAAAAACGAACGAATGATGGCTTATTGCGAGATAGTGCGATCGATGATGAGCGAGTTCGAATTTTGCGAGCTAGCTCAAGTACCCCGAGTGGAGAACCAACATGCCGATTTTCTGGCGAAAATAGGAAGCATGGCGGTAGGATACGAGTCAAGAAAAATACAGTTGCTAGTGGGGGAGCCATGTCGCGTGGGTGAGGAGCAGGTTTCGACAGTGACAAGCGGGGAAGATTGGCGCACGGAAATAAGGGCGTGTCTGCAAGGAAAAGTGCTAGCGAGGGGCCGCGAGCAGAAGGTCCTGGAACACCGAGCAAGCAATTTTTGCTTAATTGGGGATATACTTTACAAAAGAGGATACACTAGGCCACACCTAAGATGCCTATCTCTGGAGGAAGGCCGTTACGTGCTGCGCGAGATTCACCAGGGATGCTGCGGGGACCATGCAGGAGGTAGAGCGTTAGTCTCGCGGGTGCTAAGGGCAGGATATTTTTGGCCCACCTTGAGAAAAGACCCGGGAGAGTTCGCAAAGAGATGTGATAAGTGCCAGAGGCATGGCCCTCTGATTCACACACCGGGAGAGGATATGACGATAATAACTTCCCCTTGTCCCTTTGCGCAATGGGGAATAGATATCGTGGGCCCCATGCCGCTGGCGAAGGGGCAAAGAAAATTCTTAATAGTCGCTGTAGATTACTTCTCCAAGTGGGTGGAGGCGGTGGCAGTGGCCAGGATAACGGATACTGAGGTCATGAAATTCATATGGCAAAATATCTGCTGCCGATATGGGTTGCCTAGGGATCTCATTTCGGATAATGGAACACAGTTTAACTCAGCCAAGATACAAGGATGGTGCGCAGGTCTGGGTATCAAGCAGAGATTTGCGGCCGTGGCTCACCCGCAAGCGAACGGACAAGTCGAGGTGACTAATCGGGTACTGTTAGAAGGAATCATGAAACGTTTGGAAGGTGCGAAAGGAAATTGGGTTGAGGAGTTGCACGCGGTACTATGGGGATATCGAACATCGCCAAAGGAGGCGACCGGAGAAAGTCCATTCTCATTGGTGTACGGGTCAGAGGCTGTCATACCAGTAGAGGTAGGAATGCCGTCGAGCAGAATTATGAATTTTCAGGAAACAGCTAATAGCATGCGCTTGCGAGAGGAGCTGGACTTGGTAATGGAAAAGCAACAGAGCGCGAGAGGAATAATGGAGCTCAGCAAAGCTAAAATTAAGGTAGCCTATGACAAGAAAGTAAGGCAGAGAGTCTTTCAAGTGGGGGACTTGGTCCTAAGGCAGGCAGATACACTCAAAGCAGTGGGAAAGCTAATGGAGAAATGGGAGGGCCCATACAAGGTGGTGGCGGTGCTCGCAGGAGGAGCTTAAGGGTTGGAAGATATGGAGGGAGCAAGCCTAGCTCGCGCATGGAACGTTTGTCATCTGAAAAAATACTATACATAATGTGATGGTACCATAATATTTTGTATTATAGGAATAGGCCATATTTTTGATCGTTTATCCCGCCTAGCTGCGGGATGAACCATATTCCCTAAGTAAGCAGAAGTAGTAATGGGAAACGGCCTCTTTTGGAAAAACTTAACTTAGAAATTCTCAAAATGAATTACGTGCACATAAACAAAAAGTGTGAGCTAAAGATTATAATTATGAGAAACGAAGTAAAAGCGAAAGTTGCGAGCGCAAATTTGCATCGAGCAAATCCCGCTAAGAGATTACGAAACTTGCTAGAAAGCGAGAAAGTTAGAAATATTTAAAATATTTCCAATACGAAATTGGCGAGCAAAGACTTGCAGCCACTCGCTAGAAAGCGAGAAAGAAAGAAATATTTGGGATATTTCCGATACGAAATTTGCGAGCAAAGATTTGCAGCGAGCAAATCTCGCAAGAACGCGAGAAAGAAAGAAATATTTGGAATACTTCCAATACGAAATTTGCGAGCAAAGATTTGCATCGACCAAATCTCGAAAGAATGCGAGAAAGAAAGAAAATATTTGGAATATTTCCAATACGAAGTTTGCGAGCAAGCATTTGCATCGAGCAAATCTCGCAAGAATGCGAGAAAGAAAGAAAATATTTGGAATATTTCCAATACGACGTTTGCGAGCAAGTATTTGCATCGAGCAAATCTCGCAAGAATGCGAGAAAGAAAGTTAGAAATATTTAAAATATTTCCAATACGAAATTGGCGAGCAAAGACTTGCAGCCACTCGCTAAAAAGCGAGAAAGAAAGAAATATTTGGAATATTTCCGATACGAAATTTGCGAGCAAGCATTTGCATCGAACAAATCTCGCTAGAAAGTGAGAAATTATTGGAATATGCGTCGAGCAGATTCCTCTCGAAGGTGCGAAACAAAGTACGCGAATGAAAGAAGTCATAATAGAACTCGAAAGCATGAAGTGTAAAACTAAGAATGTAACAGAATAAACTCAAAACGATAGATAATAAAAATATAAAAATATCCAAATGAAAATTAACATTGTTCAGAAAGGAAAAAACGAATTGTTCAAGGTTGCTGCGAATAAAGAGAATAAAAATATATAAAAGCTTCAGGAAGGAGGGATATCAGGAAGAGTAGAGGCAGAACATGTAGGATCCAGGCGAGCCATATTAGAGGGGGCTTGTGCGGCGTACTCGTTCAGCTCTGCGAGCATTCCCTCGAGCACCCCAGCCCACCAGGCGTAGTCCACAGGTTCAGTAGGATTTCCCTCCCAGCCGGGGATCTCATCACCCAGCAAGTCAAGGATGGCACTTATTTCCTCCGAAGGGTCATCAAGATTATGACGGGCCGCATACATGCGGATGCCCCGGTCCATGAAGCCCATACCCTATTGGTGCCGCGGCATTAGCAAAATGTGCGGACGAAGGATACTTGCGGGTCAGGCCCTCGCGGTACGCTCGCAGGAAGTCTTGCCCATCTAGCGCAACAGTCCTCATGCACTCTGCCTCCACCACCTCCTGTTTCTGCCGTGAAATAGCGATCAACTGCTCCTTTTCGGCATGAAGGCGAACGGCCTTGCTCTCAAGAGAGGACTTCATCGCATTATACTTCTCATTAGCTAGGCGAGCAGTCTCATCTTTCTCGTTGGCCAACTCGCGAACCATGTCTTGCAGGCGGGTGACCTCATTGGCTTTCTCGCTAGCTAACCTCTTCATGAAGGCAAGTTCTTCGGCTTGGCGAGTAGGGTCTGTCGAGCCAAGACCATGGGCGAGAAGAACATTGATCTGAAACAGTATATGAAGCAAGTCATATATATGAATATGCTAGCTGCGAGATGAAGATAAAATTGCACTTACCTGGGAGCAATGGAATAGCAGTCGGGAATATTGCTGCTCGTGGGACATACGCTCGAGCGCCTGCGCATCCTCCACAAGCTTCAGCTGGTTGAAGTGTTGGGATAGCTCATCGAGACTGCGGTCAGGCGAAAGGGACGAAAGGAAGCCCTTGTCAGCCGCACGATGTCGCTTGGACATCGTAGAAGTATGTTCTCCAATGGCGTCTCGCTTATGTCGGCCGACGTTGTAGGGAACCTGCTCCTGCGAGCGAAAGGAATCATGGGCCTCTTGGTTATCGGCATTTTCGCTACCGATATCGATAACGGGTTGCCAAACAACGGATGGGGGAGGAGCAGTGTGGGTCTCTCGCCGTGACTCCGGGCGAGAGCCTGACCCGGTCGCCGCGCTAGTGGCCGCCTTAGGAGAGGGTGTGGAATCCGGAGGGGCATGGCTCGTGGACTCAGAAGGGGTGCGGGAAGACTGGGCGCGCTGCTTGGCGAGAGCCGCTTTCATAGCTTCTCGAATCATCTCACCTGTTGAAAAATACATGGCAAACAAGCAGCAATGGTTAACGATTATTTAATGTGGAATAAATCAAAATAATAACAAAATATGGAAATTATCCCTAATAAGTACCCAGCGGGCGAGGGTCAGACGAGGACATATCCCACAGTCCAGCGCGAGCAAAAAGAGAGGGGCTAGCTACTATCTTTTCAACATCCCACAATTGGGGAGGGGTGCGAGCAGTCAACCGAGAGAGTACCTCCAAGCAGTCGGGAGACACCCCAACAGGGCGAGGGGCTGTCTCAACATATGACGGATCAAAGCCCCAAGAAGTGGGCGAACGAATAAATAAAAAACGTTTGGGCCAATTATGTACTTTGTTAGTCAAACCCTTAAAAAGACCTACGCCAGGGCGAGCTGTAAGATGAAAAAAGCCAGAAGGAGATCGATTCACCTTGAAGGCAGAATGGAACAGCTCGCCGGAGGGAGTTACGGAGGCCTCAGCACAGATAATGAAAAAGGCTGACATAAACTTAATAGAATTAGGAAGAAATTGATTGATGGGAACGCGAAATTTGCGTGCCACATCTAAGAAAAGGGGGTGAACGGGCAGCGATAAGCCCGAGAGCAGTTGGTCAATATGCCAGGTCATATAGCCAGGAGGAGGGTGAAGGGAGTCTTGCGAGGGGGAAGGAAGAGCTAAATCGTAGGAAACGTCTATCCCTTGACGCTCGAGTAGGTCGCCAATATCGTCGGGGTTAAGAATCGAATATTGAGGGTTGGTCAAAATGCAAACGGAGGGTTCCCTCACTTTCGGAACCCTGACAACCCCTTTTTCTCCGCCAGAAGGGGAGGTCGCATCATCCCCCCCTTTACGTCGCGAGAGGAGGGGGGCTTTGCCTTTCTCCTTCTTCTGGCGAGCAGAGGTGGCCGGTGGGCCTCGGGCTTTGGAAACCACGGCCCTCTTCTTGGGCCTATTTCTCTGTTCTGACGGGGGTCCGAGGCGAATTACAGGGGTACGAATCTCCCCCGAGGAAGAAGACGAAGACTCGGAGGACATGGAGTAGAAACGAAGGGGGAGAAACACAAATAAAACTAAAGAGACAAACGGAAAAGCAAGAAAGAAAAGTATTTACCTGGATGAAAGGGAGGAACCGGAGGAGGGGAAAAGCAATTTTCTCACGCCGGAGAAAGGAAGAGAAAAAAGAAGAAGGGCTGAAGGAGGAGTGAAAGGAGCGGAATGGGGAGGACCCCTTTTTATAGTCAGGATATGGGATTTGAAGGGACCCGCCTGCACCGCATTAATGGGGAGAGGACGGCGCAGACGGCGTTTCGACTTCCCAAAAAAAAAAAAAAAAAAAAAAAAAAAAAAAAAAAAGGAAACGAAAAACGGTATTAATTAAGACCAAAGGCCCAAACGAGGTCAAAAGGCCCCATTAAGCCCATTACGGAAGAGGGCCCATCAAACATCTATTCGGTAGGCGAGAAGGATCACGCAACGGGTCGCGAGCAGCCCACGAGCGAGAGGTCTCTCGTCTTCTCGCCCTCTTGCCAAGTATCTCGCCGCCCGCCGGGGATGATCATTGCTGCACATGGGGGAATTTAATGCACGTCCAGTCCACTGACAAGAGCAGAGGAATGTCGTTTCGGCCCCTGCTTTTTACACCTGCAGCCGCCAATGAGATGGCAGATTAAACTGAATTGAAAGTAATTTGGGGTCCGGATGCATAATTACCGCGATGGGACAGGTAAATTAAATTGAAGAATATTTGGCGTCCGTCCCTTTAGGTAGTATAAATAAGGGCAATAAGTACAGGTAAAAGAGGGGAGAAATATAATCATATACCTAAATTACACACATAAACACAATATCTTCCTGAGGAATTTACTGACTTGGCCGTCGGAGTGCTAACTCCGGCCTAAGTCCGGTTCTTTTTCTTCTTGTAGGTTTACCGTGGTCTCAGATCCAAGTTCAAGCCTGCTTAAACTCTTTAAACCAGCCCACCACGAATCCAGCCGGATCATATATATTATTGGAAATTACATATGTATTTTTATAATATAATTTATGATATATATTGTATTTTTGAATTGTTTTTCTATTCATGTTTTGCAAGAATTATGTTTGCTTTGTTAAATTGATTATGTTTGTTTTTACAAGAGTTAAATTTTACCTTATTGACCTTTGTTTTGGATTCTTGTCTTTTACCGGAAAATTACGAAAATCTTAGAAAATTTCTAAAAATTACCATTATTTCCGATTTTGGAACAAAAAAATTAGAATTAATGTAATTTCCAAAAATTTCGAAATTCCGCCGATTCCGAGGTATTCCGAAATTGGAATGGATTTTGAAATTCCGATTTTTTTGGAACGGAAATTGGAACCCATTTTTAACTT
Source organism: Erythranthe guttata (assembly GCF_056151865.1). Lineage (NCBI taxonomy): Eukaryota > Viridiplantae > Streptophyta > Magnoliopsida > Lamiales > Phrymaceae > Erythranthe > Erythranthe guttata. Next base: position 10,314,275 of record NC_142541.1, read on the forward strand.
CCGAAAAAAATTAGAAATTTTCCTCAAAAAGACATTTCCGATCCATTCCGTCCGATTTCCACCCCTAGGTAGGTTCTATTATCTTGTAGTTTCAAAACTGTGCCTAAGCAATTTATATAGTAAAATAACTTTAATCTGCTGCACTTGGCTTTTAAATTTTGAATTATAGGTGCTTGGAAATTTCTAGTGAAGCCATTAGTAGTGACACCTGCAACATCAGTTCCAATGACGAAAATATGTGTAGGGAAAAATCTTTTCGGAAGATCAAAACTTAACTAAAGAGGCGAAGAACGCTCAAACACTTGGTATAAAATATGTTATATTTTATGGACGTGCGCTGTGATCTTTCTGATATTCTTTGTCGTTTATGTCTCTATTTTAATATCAACATCGAATGCTATGGTTTTATATACTTGATTATGCTTACATGAAACTCCAAGGATCCTTTGCACATAAAATACTCTACTTGTTTGTTTGTAACAATCAGTAAAGCGTTAAATGTATATAATGCTTTATTGGTGTTAGATATGAGCGCCAAAACGAGTCGGAGCAGGAGTGTTTCTAGAAGTCATGGTGCATCTCGTGGTCGGTGCCCTCTGCTCAGATCCCCTGCTGGTTTCTTTGGTTTGAAGAATGTAATCTTTGATTTTTTGTTGTAATATTGGCCATTTTGTTAACACGGATTTTTTCCAAACTTATTATTCTCTTTATGAACAAGGATTTAAAGATTCAAATTTGACGCATCAAATAATTATTAAATGAGTATATGTGAACATGAAAAATACTAGAATGTACCTTGGAAACTATGTTAACTGTAAATAAAAGAGAACGTATTCCACTGCATTTGGAAAATGTTACACATAAGTAATGCCAGAGTTACTTACAGATTTCCATGAAATCAAGGATGCTTGGTGAAACCTTCGAGAAAGACTGTTCCTTAGTATCAAAGTTTGCTTTATGATAAAAGTAATCCTTCTTTTGCACAAAATGAAAAGAGATCAGAGGGAAGTTGAGTCCATTGGTTTTGATTATTCAATGCAAAAATGCAGAGTAACTTGGCTATCAATCCGCATACAAAGAACTAAAACAAGTTCGACAAAGTGCCTACCAATTAGAATAAAAGAGAATACAATAGAACCTCCCTATCTGATCCACATGTATATCAGAACGGGCAGGTAACAAGTTGCTGTCATTTCACCAAGAACGAAATATGAACCATTTTCAACTTATTCTCCACATGAAAGTTGCAATTCAAGCAAAAGCTGAAACTAGTTAATCTACAACAAAAGATAATCATATTTGTCTCTAATTAACATAATGTAAAAACATATAGTCATAAAGGAATTTACAGAAGTATAAACCACTGTTAATATATGCCTTACAATGACATTAACAATATAATAGGAGTGTTTACTAAGAGATCAGTACACTCTCCCTTCCCGAATCGGGTTTTGGATATTATTGACCATTCTACCAATTCATGGAACATCCAGCAAATCGACCGAGGAGTTTTTCTGGCAAGTTGATAGGGATCGAATCCTCGCGGTCCCAATTGGCTGCCCACTTGTTACGGATCGATGGGTTTGGAGATTTTCCAGTCACATACATTTTACCGTGCGCTCTTGCTAGCTATCACCATGTTCTCTCGTCTTCCCCGGGTGCAGAACATAATTGTGGAATTAGTTCGGAATCTACTAGTGGGACCACGTAATTTAATTGGAAAAAAATATGGAAACTTCAAATTTCCTCGAAAATCCAGAATTTTCTTTGGAGAATGTGCTCAAACATTCTCCCCCAGAAACCTGGTACTTTTCCGACGGAAAATTGTTACTGATCCCCGCTGCCGCAAGTGGGGTGAAGGGCATGAATCTTTTCTCCATATCATTACGAAGTACAACCCTTTGACAAATTATCAAAAAACAGAACAATATCGGATTCGCAATGGATTGATCATGTGGAAGCTCTTGGATAAATGAAATAGGGAACTACATGGAGAGCAATCTCTAAGGCGCTCGAGTTTGGCTGGAATAATGTGGTTTTTATTTTGAAGGAGATAACCCTCATGTAATCAAGGCTTGCAAGGTAATCAAGGCTTGCAGGACAAATCCACTACATTATCTTCCTTTGGTGCGTACATTGATAATTGTTTAGTGTTAGCAAGTTCTTTTAATGCTTTTCGTTTTGAGTTTGTTACACGATTAGGGAACTCTCTAGCCCATGCCCTTGCTAAACATTATGGCCATGGTTGTACTGAAGGGACTAGCCTTCCGATGCTTTTGACAAATATTGCGTAATAATATTTGCACCTTTCTATTAAAAAAAATAAAGTGATATAGCATTCATTAATTTCAAAGATATCAGCTTGTACATTGAATGCCAAGAAAAACATGTATACCAATGGATCTAGTGATCATTATCAAGAACATAGTGGACTAATGGAACATGATTAATCAACCTATCTAAAATTTAATTACATAGTGATAATAATTTAATTGAGTTGAACATAAACCAAATGTCCAATCAAAGAACTTCAACGTAAAAGAGTTCATGGACTTACAGTTTCAATCTAATTCAAGAAATTAAAACACAAAAAAGGGAAACATAGCTTCTCTAATTAGTCCAACATTGAAATTACGGACTTCGCAATAAGTTCCTCATTATTACCATTAGAGATCTAACTTTTTCTAATGAAAATCCATGGACCTTCATCAGCTTTTCGTCAAGCTTCCTCTCTTCGATTATGTATAATATGGATCATGTCTTCGTGATTCAATTTTCATAACTAAGATTGAATTGTGCATCTGAATTGAATTGAAAAAATTGAAACCCTAACCCCTATCTGCCATGTATTTTTCCAACTTGTACTCACCATTAAACAAATGAAAAAAAATCTACACGGATACATCGAATGAAAAAATCAAAACTCAGAAGTCAAATCTCAGCTGGCTTTTCTAAAATTGCAGGAATATCTATTTAGGGTTCATGAACCATAAATTACACCATATTTCCTGACAACTCCACTTTTCTTGGTTCTCTTAGACATTGGAAATGATTGAGAGTGATGAGGATGATATACGAGTACACGACGATGATGTGATTATGATTATGACAATGATGTCAAGAAAACACTAAATCTGCAACCCAAACCCACTATGGGAAAGACAACTATCATCGTCACGATAGTTGTCTTTCCCATCATGACACTGTTCGTAATAATGACGATGATTAATACTATGATGATAATGATGATGATGATGATTAATACGATCAATATCATTATCGTAAATGTACTCAGGAGTAGAGAAACAAGAATATTACTATGAGCTAGAATATGAAGTTTCTTTGAAAATAAACAGAGGAAAAGGGAAAAAGAATTTGAAGGACTTCATCCTTCTATGTGTGCTAGCTCAATTGTTTGTGAAATGGAGTCGAAAAAGTCCACACAAAAGCTTCTTAAACATTATAGACACGACGCATACTAACATTATTGTTGTCACTCCGACCAACGAAGAGGAGTAGCTAGAAGAAGAACGTCTCTCCTATTTGCTCTGTAGGTGGCAGTCCTCTTCTAGGGATGTTTTTGAAGAGAAATGGTAGTTGCTGAATTACGGGAATTAACTGATACGCGTGAACTACGTCAATTGACAGTTTTGGTCGGAATTCCCAATGCTATAAACATGTTGCTGGCCCCAAACATCTTATATCCCGTCTGGGGCATCTCTTTTGTCATGAAGTTGTTGCATTTCTAATCCATTATGCAACGCCAATCAATTCATGCTCCATTATCTCTCGATGCACGTCATTCTTTTCTCTTATAGTCATTAGCATTTTGTTATTAAAATCCCGTGCATTTACGACTATACTGTCCAAATGCATGAAATATTTCATTTCAAGCCATGTCCATACAATACCCATACTAACATGGAAATAATCAATTACAAGGAATGGAAAACAACCAATCAAAGAGCAATTGGAAACAATCAGTCACAACCAATAGTAACCTACAATCAATCACAAGGATAGGAAAAAAAACCAATAACAAATCAATTGGAAATAATCAGTCACAATTCAACAAAAACCAATCAATCACACGAGAACATAATACAATCAGACACAAGTAGACATGGCCATATGCTGTGAACCATTGGTTTCGGCCATGAACCGTTGGTTTCAGCCGTGAATCAGCAGTTCCCGACCATGAACCGCCCAATATTTTTTGTACAGGTGTCATAGTTGTAACTATCAAAATATGGCATGTTTATGGAGGAATATATAAAGATTTATCTATTATCAAAATGCGTGGATGATGTCAATTTTTGTATACGTTGGAGATGGATTCGAATCTATTATTGCTTGATCATATCTCTCTATAATGATAACTGTAGTTGAAGATGGAAAGTGGAATCATGTATAGATCACCTTTCTTGTAATAAATTGCTTTTTGGGGGGGCAATTGGTCGATCGCTGCTTAGTAACCAATGACCGGTGGAACTTATGTGGTGATTTTTTATTTTTTTTATTTCTTAAAAAATGAAGAAAATGATGATGACAATACATAGTGGGTTTGGGCTGCAGATTTAGTGTTTTCTTGACATCATTATCATAATCATAATCACATCATCGTCGTGTACTCGTATATCATACTCACATCCATTTATTGAATTTTCTAGAATTTCTCATATACCACGATTCAATTCCAAGCTGAGGATTTATTTCAACAGATTTTTTTTAGAACAAAAGTGAAACCATTTTATTAGGCAAATGATGCCAAGTGAGTTTTTTTTGATTATACAGGGCAAATATTACGTCTATATTATACACATATTGAGGTAATATCAATCTAAGGTAATGATATACGGAAATCGCTCTTGCAATTTTAATTCTATATATCTATCCATCTATATATACATACGTATATGCACACACATTCAACGCATTACTACAAAAGCTTTTACCACTACCAGATTCTTCTTGAATATTTAACTAAACAAACTCTCGAGGTCAGTATTACATAAATACATTGACGCAATTCTGTTGTTCTCGACATTGTAATATTTATCATACCACTATGTTAGAACTTTTATAATGAAACTATTATGATTTGTTTTTCAGATAAATTTCTCTTATTAAACAAAAGTTAGTTTTGATTTCATTGTTTGCATGATTTTCGTTGTACATATTATTAATTTTACATTGTTCATGTTAATTCAGATGGCCGGTCAATACGAATTAATTAATACTCTTGGGGCGGAAAAAAAATCGCCCAAAATACGTGTTCGTGTTCTACACACTTGGATCGACAAGAGGAAGTATGGAGATTCGCTCGAGTTCATATTCGCCGATGAGCAGGTTAGTATAAAAATATTTTATTTATTATATTGATCGTTGCCATTCCTCATTACTTTTTTTATAGGGCGACTGAGTACAGGCAACCATCAAACTTTCATTACATTCTAGGTACGAAGGGAAATTGGTGAAGAATAAGTCATATCTTATTTAGGATTTTTCGCTCGTTAATAATACTACAATGTACAAGCATTGCATTGGTGAATATAGAATAAATTTTGGTTATAACATTAAGATTAGGGAAATAACATTCCCAAATATACCAAGTGATGTCTTTAATTTTGTGTCGTATCCGAACATTGGTGATGCTTCAGAGGACAACAAATTCCTCATAGGTAATATTTTGTACTAATTTTTTCATTCCATTAATGCCCATTATTCTTTAAATAATTTTTTTTTTCTTTTTTATCAGATATCATTGATTCGTTGATTTCTATTGGTATTCTAAAAACGTTCCCCAAGGATGGGGAGGTAAAGGAGAACGTTACCTTGGATCTGGAAGACCTAGGGTATATTTCAAGACAAATATTGAATTATTGAAAATAATTTATCAGATTTATGTAATTGTTTATTATATTCAATAATATAATTGGTTTGTTGAACGGTGTTATATAGTGGTTTGAAGCTGCGTTGTGTGTTGTGGGGTACAATGGCGCATGCTATCATGCCCTATGTTAAAAAAAAATGTTGAGGGTACATATATTGTAGCACTTCATTTTGCAAAGATACAATATTCTAATATTGGTAATAGTATGTCAACTTTAAAACTTTGTTTTATTTTATTGCATGCATTATTCTATTCAACTTTAATGTATATATGTATTAGGTGAAATCGAGGTGTCCAATACATTGTGTTCGTTGAGATTTCTCATAAATGATGACATCCCTGAATTGCAAGACTTTAAATCAAGGTAGTTGTCCAAATTATTGTTATAATCAAATGGTCTTTTTGTTATATAAAATTGTAATTTTCAAAACATTAAATAATCTTCCAATTTGTTTTAAGGTGCTTGAAATGAAACCAAATGAATGCAAGTATGTAAATAATATTTCTTCCCAAAATACGTACTCGGTAGAGGAAGATTTTCTGCGACAAACGGCGATGAAAACATTAGACGGTTTAAAAGAGTCAACACATATAAGTAACGTATTTGTTATACATTTCAAAATTATACCTACACGTTGGTAAGTATTTGTATTAATACTATCAACGTGATGTTAAATGTTTAGGTTGGTAAATGTGTTGTGTATGGAACTATAAAGAGTGTATTGAAGCAAGGTAGATGGTGGTATGATGGGTGTGTGAATGTAAAGTGTTACAAAAAAGTTACACAAGATTCTGACAAGTGGTACCGTGAAAATTGAAACAAAACTTGGACGTCGCCGGAAAAAAACGTAAGTGCATATTTATCTAAGTAAACAAGTCGATGTGTTTATTCATAAATTATTTTTTTATACATGTTTTTTACATTGTTGGTTATTACTACATTAACCAATTTTAATACAGTTACAAAATCGAGATGATCGTGATGGATGACACAAATGTTGCATCATTCATGGCATTGGCAAACAAGCGGAAAAGTTAGTCAGTGTTGATGCCGGGGCTTTAAGCCGTATCACGGAAGAAAGAGTAAGTAATTAAATCTATCTAAAAAAATATAACACATTTTTACATGTTTATTAATGATATATATAAAGAAACCTAAATATATATTCTTAAAATGTGTATTACTTTTTCGGCCCCATTATATAGGGTGAAGATCCTAATGAATATCCTAGTTCTATGGATTGATTGATAAGAAGTTTCTGTTCAAAGTCAATGTCAAGCACAATAACATTGATGACCCTGAAAATTCTACTTATAGTATACTAACAGTCTGCAACGACAGTGCTATTACTGATTCATTCATCAAAAAGTACCAGTTGGATGAGGTATTGAATTTAATATTGTTTTCTCCAACATATTTTTCATTTCTTATATCCTATTAAAATATATTTTCCATTTTAATATGTATATGCAGCAAGTTAATACTACTTCACCCCATGCAAGTGTTGATGATAGTTCTTCGGTTTGTATGTTGTCATCAAAGGTTGGTAGTCTTCCAATTTACTAAAACATTAGTATTAATTATTAACAGTTCGTTCAATGGTATTTTATTAACAGATTATGTAACATTTCAATATAGGAAAACGAGTCCTTCACTGTTTCGAAGGATTCAGTTTTCAATTCTTCGGCTGTTGAAAATCACTCCAATAAAAGAGAAGTTTGGATTTCAGTCTTGATTCGCAAGAGGATGAGAATACCCCAATGCATTCGACCACTGTTCTCTTGAAGAAGATCAAACTAGAAAAAATGGAATAAGAACCTTGGTTTTAAGCATTACTTATTGTTTCCTTTGACATACTCTTTTTTCGGTGGAACCGATTTAGTTCGTGGTTTTATTCTCTAATACTTCATACTTTTTGTTTTTTTTGGTATTTTGCACTTTTTAGTTATTTGAATTAATATATAATGTTATAATCAATAATTCTATTTTTAAGAGTTCTTTTATATAATCCGTATAATGTTTTTATCTTAAATTACTAATGTGTATTTTACTACATTTAATCCGTTAAAATACAAGTGTTGTCTCTCCTTTCTAATATTTTCCCCTTTTTTTAGTTAATTTTTTTTTTTTAACCAACTGTTACATGTTGTTTCTATAAAAAGTTTTATTAAAATAATAAATAATATTATATTCTAAATAGTACAAAATAATATTTTTTTTAAATGAATAATTCTGTTAAACAATTAATCAAAAGAATTGCTTGAACCAAATAATTTAAGAGAAAACAACCGAACAAAATAGCCTACACTTGGTTAAATTAGATTTACTAAAAAAAGTTAAAACAATATTTGTTTTATCATTTTACTCAATTCAGTTTTATTTATTGCTACTAAAAATCTAATGGCAAATATATATTACCATTAATTTAGTAACTAAATTAAATTAAAGCAAAAATAAGAAAAATAATTAAAGCAAAAATAAGAAAAATAAAAAGTAATAGCAAAATTAAACCGGAAAAGGAGGCCGAATTGAAATTTAAATAAAAATAAATTAATTATCTCTTGATACTTAAATCATAAATTTATTACCCTAAATAAAAATCAGCAATAAAAAATAGTTAATATATTACAAACTACGATAAGGACTCCTAATGTGATTTGACTAATGTCTCCATTAAGAATAGTAAAACCCTCATGGTTTAGTAATAATTAAACAAACGTAAATGATGGATATAGTAACAATTTGAAATTTATTTTAAAATTTACAACGAATACTCCTAATTTAGGAGTATTCAATCTTTTAAAAATGGGTCCCACCAAAAACTTAAATAATTAATATTTGCTGTCACATGGCACGCATTCACCGGATCCCTTTTTTGGATGTAAACGGACTTATATTCAGCATAAAAAAAAAAACGATACTTATATATTGGGCTGGAAAATAATTACCGTCTACCGAATACTACGGTATACCTATCAAAAAATACCGAAAAATTACCGAAACTTCGGTAACCACTACATTTGGTACGGTATTTGTACCGTACCACAATTATACGGTACGGTAGCGGTATTGTATTTTCAATGCCATGGTAATTCTGCACCGTACCACAAATTTGAATTTTATAATTTAATTAATATATATTTATTTTATATTAGTTAATAATTAAATAAAATTAAAATTACTACATAAAATAAATAGGTCAAAACTTAAAAAAGTAAAATACAGTTCTTAAAAATTTATGAGACAACATTGAATCTTAATTAGTGCAACAAAAAGGCGTACATCCCATTTGGTTTTCACTGAAATAGTATGGCTTCAAATTGTGATTGAAAAAAAAAAATCATAACTCTAATAATCTTATTTTGCAAGGTGTGGCTAAATCAATGAAGTTGAAGTTTGATAAATATTCAAGGAGCTTTGAAAAATTGAATAAGATCATATAAATAGCCAATGTTCTTGTTTAAAGTGTTGCGTTTTTATAAAGATCGTCTTCAAAGTATAACAAATTACAATTAACGGTAGAGTACCATGTACCGATATACCGTACCGAAAGTAACGGTATACCGAATAACGGTATACCGCACTTGTTGGTACGGCAACGGTAGCGAATTTTTCAATATCATATAATTCGGTAGGTACACGATATTGATCAAAATATTCGGCAACCGTACCAAAACCACCCCTACTTATATATTTCCAGGGAGATAAAATTAAAAAACGGATGCTCTGTTACCTAGAGATTAGCGGACTCCATTGTTTGACCAACACGTGTCCATGGTCAAATTTCATCCAAACCTATTTAATTAATAATACATTTATGGTCCTTAAGAGATGTTTTTTTTTCAAAGGCAAATGATTATGCTAGTTAAAGTGATTTTTTTTAATAATTAAAATTTCTTAATAATTCATTTGTTTTCTATTTAAATTTGGGTGTCTATTTTTTTGTATTCATTTGATTTTTTTACAATTAACATAAAAATATATATTTTGAGTAGTAAAAATCTATTCAATCATAAAAAAATCATGTCAAAATATTTTTTACGACATTCGAATTGAAAATTTTATTTTGATTTTAAATTAATATTGTAGTTATATTGAACTATTTTTTTACCAATTATTTTGTTACTTTAATAAAATTATCTTAATATAAATTTGTCAAAATAAGTTAGTCATAAAAAATTTCTAGGTTGATATATAATCTAATATAATATGGTATATTAAGAATAACATGTAAAATTAAATTAATAAGTGTTACAATAATGGACAAACAAATTGTATTTGAAAATAAATGACAAAAGAAAAAACAAAGGCACAATTGAAGTAAAGAAAATAATATATTTATTATTAAATTGTCAAATAAAACTCATTTTTCAACTAACAACATAATATAATAAAATGGCCAGATTATTTTACTTTAAATTGGGTTCATCGTTCATGGGGTGCAAATGGGCTAGTGGGCCGTTGCTACTCCATTTCATGCTAAATATGGACACATGTAACAATTTAAGTGGAATCCGTCTCTCACCTATTAACGGAGCGTCCGTCTCAAATTCACCCATTTTCAGGAATATATTCTCAGTATTAAATGAATTTAAATTATTAATGTGATGTGTTTCAATAATTACAATTGAAAGAAACAGTGGAAGAGTTGTGAAAAATATTGCAACAACAGGTACGAACAACATTACCATTTGTAATGACGAAACTCAAACTATAGTTATATTATATATATATATATATATATATTACTTCACCTATAATGAATTAAGATTTATCTTTGTTTTACACATATGTGACGTAATTTAATATATAAATTATACTAAAGAAGTATATTTTTATATTATGTAAACTTATTAGAATACACTGCCAGCAAAAAGAGAGTTGCCCAGTATAAAGGAAAAACTCGAACTCTAAATGCTAAAAGTATGTCTACTAAAGATAAAATGATAAGAAAAAAAACAATAAGAGAAATCGTGAGGTGGCATATAACAATGTTGCAGCAAATTGTGAAAGTTTGCACTCTATTGATTATTTATCATCATTAGAAGAATTAATCAACATTTTCTTACGGATGTCTTTAATAATAGGTGCAACAGATGCTAATTCTTACGAGATAGATGGGTTACATAGCATTGGCAGTGTGCAAAATATTTCTGCTAATACATACTACGAAAACCAACAAAAGGTACATTTCGTAATATGTATGAAACACAACATTAATACATTTGATATGTTATGTAACACATTTGTATTTAATATGTTACCATATCCAACATAGTAAAAGTATAATATTTTTTTATTCATTGAATAATTTACAGTTCTTCGGTTCGTACCGGAAAGAGGATATCGAAGAGTCAAAAAACATACATTCTGTTGCACGTGGTTTGGATATGGATTCAAAACCGGTCACTTTGGTCGATGAAGATTTACAGACTATACGGGAAATTACTTCGGACAGTGAAGGTATCTGTTATAATTTCGATCACATTTATCGCGTAAAATTCGTCGTGAATAAATTGCTCATAATAATCAATTGATATCATTATTGTTTTTTTGTTTAAATAGAATGAGAATATGTATCAAATGACGAAACCTTCACTGATTCCGACGACGATGATGGCAAGTACTCCAATATTAATTACGTATGATAACATGTCGTTTCATCATTATAACTGATGTCTTTGTCCTAGACAGAATACGATGATCTTTGTTGGCGCCAGATTTCCGAGTATTGAAGATCGAGGAAATCCGCTGAGTTTTGGAATTAAAAGATTGGCAAAGATTTGTTCTCCATGTTTATTTTGGAATTTATTAGAGTCCTATTTTATAATACTTCTATTAGGACTTAGATTTATTTCCATGTATTTTATTCTAGTTAGGTATCTTTTGTACTTATCTAGAATAGAAGTAGATATCAACTAGGATTCTATTACCTAGTTAAATAGATTTCTTGGGGTTCAAGTTAGGTCTTAGGGCTTATTTTCGTGGCTATATAAGCCTCCAAGACATACAAGAACCGTGCGCATTATTTGGAAGAAAAACCACTTCATAGCGTCGAAGGTTTGCTAAGGCGTTCTGCGGAGCAGGACTGTGCCATCGTTGCACTGTGCCATCGTTGTGTGTGCCAATATATACAGATCTGCTGTATAGATCTCAAGGGAGATCAGCCGCGTTTCTGAGGGAGTTCAGGCCTGAAGGGAGTTCGAGGCACGCGGTGTGGAGCTGCTGTTGGAAGAGACACGGAGTTCAAGTTGTGTACAAGAACGGCATATTACATAAAGAGGGAGTCTTTAGTGTTTTTAATAAGTCCTATTAATGTACACTGTAAATATGAACTAGTGAAATCGTGTTTGCAGGTCCACGTGGATGTAGGGCACATTTGTGTCTGAACCACATTAAATTCTTGTGTTTGTTTACTCGCTTTCAGTAGTTTATAACTGTGTTAACACAAGAATTGTAGTTGTAACTGCATACTGTTCCCACAACAACTGTTACAACTTCGGTTAACAGATTTTCATAGGCATTTAAAATCAACAATCTTGGTGATCAGTCGTACGAATGCCAATCATGTGGCGCAATGATGTGGTACGGAGAAAGGATCGATAAGAAAAAGGGTACATAAAATCCTAAGCTTTCAATGTGTTGTAATGGAGCAAAAGTCGAATTGCCCAATTTAATAGAAGCACCAGATCCCCTAAAGATTCTCTTATTTGGTACCGATCGAAGAAGCAAGCATTTCCAAGAACACATACCGTTGTATAATATGATATTCTCATTCACATCTTTTGGAAGAAAGATATATACTACGATAAACAGAGGATCCGGACCGTACACGTTTCTATTCCATGGCCAAAACTACCATTTAATGGGTAGTTTGTTGCCAGATGAAGGATCGCGTCCCAAGTTTGCTCAGCTTTATATATGTGACACGAAGAATGAAGTCAAGAATCGAATGGATGCAGTCAGGTATAAAGCACTTTCAGTTATATGTTCTTATTTTTTTTATATTACAAGGAATTTACTTTACGTTTGATTTTATCGTTACAGATCTGGAGACAGTTCCAGCAAATTGGATCCTGAGATTGTTTCTACATTGAAGGATATGGTCGACAACTCAAATGTGCTTGCTCAGTCTTACAGAGCTTCCCAGGCCAGGCTCTCACAGACATGAATGAAAGATGTCAAATTGAGACTCATAAAGAAACAGAGTACGAATGGCCGTACTTACAATCTGCCGAACTCCAATGAAATCGCAAGATTCATTGTTGGTGATTTTGACACCCAGGAGGGTGTTAGAGACATAATTGTCGAGACACAGTCGAAAAAACTCCAGCGAATCAGTAAGTTTCACCCCCTATATCTTCCACTACAGTATCCGTTAATATTTCCTTACGGCTAAGGATGGTTATAAGGATGATATACCATTGAGGGAAACATCAGTGAGTGGTACACGTATACGTAAGAAGTTAACAATGCGGCAATACTTTGCGTATAGGATCCAAAAAAGATTTGGCAACAGCGCGGTTCTGTTGCACTCAAAAAAATTGTGCCAGCAATTCATGGTCGACACATTTTCAATGGTTGAATCGGATATACTGAAATTCATAAGATTTAACCATGATAAGTTGAGAGTTGACACGTACAAGGGTATCGAGGAAAGTATTTTGAAGGGAGATACGGATGCTAGATCTATTGGCACGAGGGTTATTCTACCAAACAGTTTTACCCAAGGTTCAAGATACATGTTTAACAACTTCGTCGATGATTTTCAAATATGCAACTGGATTGGATTTCCATCGTTGTTCATCACTATTACCTGCAATCCACAGTGGCCGGAAATTCAGAGGGCGTTGAGCGGTACTAATTTGAGGCCTGAAGACCGTCCCGATATTCTTGCTCGAGTTTTTAAGATGAAGCTCGACAGTCTAATGTCAGATTTGAAGAAGGGCAAAATATTTGGTCGCATTAGAGCATGTAAGTATCAATTTATAAGTTAAAAATATAACATATTATATATTTTATAGATTGTCTACTCTTATAATATTATAAATATTCTATTACGTCAAACATTGAAAATATGTGTATATTAATGCTAACCAAATCCGTTTAAAATGTAAAATTTTCAGATGTCTGCACAAATGAGTTTCAGAAGCGCGGTCTCCCGCATGCGCACATATTGATTTGGCTTCACAATGAACTAATGAAGACAAACCGAAGATATCAAAAGACATAGATAAAATCATATGTGCTGAAATCCCAGATAAGGTAACAGACCGAAAAATGTACGATTTGGTTGAGCAGTATATGATTCACGGCCCGTGCGGTCTGGCCAATCAAAACTCTCCATGCATGAAGGACGGGATTTGCACGAAGCGATTTCCAAAGAGTTTTATCAACCATACTGAGGCCGATGCAGATGGTTATCGGGTGTACAGAAGAAGAGAAAATGGGAGGATCGTGGTTAAGAAGAAAACATATCGACAATGATTTCGTCGTGCCTTATAACCGTGCTCTGCTGAAAAAGTACAGAGCACATATTAATGTCGAGTTGTGCAACCAGAATAAGTCGATAAAGTACTTATTCAAATACGTCACGGCGGCATTTTATCAATCAAATAATCCGGGTGCAACTCCTGAAAGTCGCGATGAGATAAACATGTACTACGACTGCAGATATCTTTCGGCATGCGAGGGTGCTTGGAGGTTATTTAGCTTTGACATTCACTTTAGAGATGCACCGGTGATTAGGTTAAGCTTTCATCTTCCGGAAAGTCAAACTGTTGTGTTTACAGATAATGACTCATTAGTTAATGTGCTGAACAGACCGACTGCGAAGCAAACGATGGTCCTTGCTTGGTTCCAAGCGAATAAGTTGTACTCGGAAGCTAGAAATTTGAGGTATGGAGAGTTTCCACATAAATTTGTCTATAAGGAAAAAGCTTGCTGTTGGATGTCGTAGGATTCTCGAACCAATGTACCGCCGGGCAGGGGTGAACACTATTACTTTGAGACTGTTGTTGAACTTTCAAAGAGGTTGCACGTGTTACGATGATCTTAGGAAAGTCGAGGATCACGTCTACCCAACTTTCAAAGATGCGTGCTTTGCGCTTGGACTACTAGATGACGACAAGGAGTACATAGCTGGCATAAAGGAGGCACAAGAGTGGGCCAATGGTGACTATGGGAGACGATTATTCGTCGTACTTTTGGTCGCAAATAATATGATCAGACCGGAACATCTATTGGAGTGTTGCTGGAAAGAATTCGCCGAGGATATTGCGTACAGACTGCAACAACGTCGTACCAATTCAGGTATGAGAATACATATTACGTTTTTACACAGTTTACTACACACGTTTGAATTAAAACTATATATTTTTATAATGGCCACATTATGTTAATTTTTCATTTTATATTATACTGAAGGTCCACCTGTGTCAGACGATACTCTGAGAAACTACGCTTTGATCGAAATAGAAAATATATTGCAAAGCAACAGCAAAAGCATGAGTAACTTCCCCCCAATTCCGATTCCAATTGGGTCAATGACGGACGGCACGGTAAATAGATTAGTTCTCGACGAGTTGGACTATGACGTTGATGCTATGCGTGAAGAGCTTAAGAAATACCTTTCATCCAGTACTAATGAGCAGAAAAAAGTGTTAGATGATATCATGGATGCTGTTAAAAATGGCAGAGGTGGACTGTTCTTTCTTTATGGGCATGGAGGAACGGGAAAGACTTTCATGTGGAAAACTTTATCAGCTGCTATCCGTTCAAAAGGCTCAATAGTTATAAATGTTTCTTCCAGTGGTATTGCTTCGCTTCTACTTTCAGGTGGCAGAACTGCTCATTCGAGATTTGGACTGCCAATAATTGTACATGAGAGCTCCACATGCAGCATCAAACAACAGAGCCCACAGGTAGAATTGTTATCTAGGGCAAAGCTAATCATATGGGAAGACGCACCAATGATGCACAAGTATTGTTTTGAAGCACTCAACAAAACAATGAAATCTATACTTGATTCAGATATACCATTCGGAGGCAAGGTTGTAGTACTTGAAGGGGACTTTCGGCAAATTCTGCCTGTTGTGTTGAAAGCGTCAAGACAAGACATTGTTCATGCTACAATAAATTCATCATCGTTGTGGAGACAATGTAAGGTTATAAAGTTAAACAAGAACATGAGACTTGAGTCGTCCTCCTCTTCCGCCAATGCAGATGAAATAAGAGAATTTCCGGACTGGATATTGAGAATCGCCAATGGCGATGTTGGCGAGATAAATGACGGTGATGCCACAATTGAAATTCATGATGACATGTTGATTCGGAATTCTGCAGCTCCCTTTTTGGATCTTATAGAGTTTGTCTATCCCGATCTGGTGACCAAACTTTTCACTCCCAAGTATTTCGAAGGTAGAGCAATCCTTGCACCCACTATTGAATGTTTTGGTTTTGTGAACGATCATTTTTTGTCGATCATAACTGGAGAGGAGAAGGTCTATTTTAACTTCGATAGTATGTGCAATGAGGAGTTATTGTCGGATGTCAACGCAAAAATATACTCACCGGAGTTTCTCAAAACCATATCATGTTCTGGAATTCCACCGCATAAGTTGACATTGAAAAGAGGTGTTCCCGTTATGCTCATTGGAAATATCGATCAGGCCAGAGGATTGTGCAATGGAACAAGGCTTCAGATTATTAATAAGGGAAAACACGTTCTCAACTGCAGGATCCTATCCGGTAAACATGTTGGTGATATGGTGTTCATTCCTAGAATGACTTTGGTACCGTCCAACTCTGCATTGCCTATTAAATTCCAGCGACGTTAGTTTCCGCTGATGGTATCATTTGCAATGACAATCAATAAAAGTCAAGGACAAACTCTTTCTCGCGTGGGCCTGTACTTGCCCAGATCTGTTTTCAGTCACGGACAACTCTATGTCGCACTCTCGAGAGTTAAGAGTCGAAGTGGCATAAAAAAACTGATTAACTCTGAATCTGGTGATACGACCAACGTTGCAAATAATGTTGTATACAAGGAAGTTGTCAGCGTAGATGAAGGTAATTACTTATACAAAAAATTACAATATTTATTGATGACCTTTATTATCTATTATTTTTATGTTTTGGTATTCCTCATTTGTAGGTTTATTTTAATTGTACTAGGAACTTGCTATGGACTCCGCTTGCTATATTTCATGAAGGTAATCTTTTTACAATGATTTTATGTAATTAAACAGTTATATTGGTATTGCTTTGGTAACAATTTACATATTTCTTGTGACCATTGTACAACATATGCAGGTCAGTTGCATTGTATTGGATTTGTGGCATGCGTTTATGGCGGTTGGTATCAAACAATTCAAGTTTTCAACGTTCATGTCATTTTGGTTGTACAAGTTTGGGACCAACTATACATTCGCTCTTTTGTATGCGGAAATTAAAACCTTCGATGTTTAGTTTTTTTCACTTATTTCACCACTTACACCATACAAATTATTTTTATTTTTGAAAATTTTCTACTTCTTTCTTTTACTTATTAACAATTAATATTACTATTTTAAGAACTTTTTTTATTATTCAATATTTTTTTTACGATGAATACCCCGTGCATCGCACGAGTGTATTACTAATTTAATTGAGTTGAACATAAAGCAAATGTCCAGGCAAAGAACTTCAACGTAAAAGAGTTCATGGACTTACAGTTTCAATCTAATTCAAGAAATTAAAACACTAAAAAGGGAAACATAGCTTCTTTAATTAGTCCATCATTGAAATTACGGACTTCGCAGAAAGTTCCTCGTTATTACCATTAGAGATCTATTTTTTCCAATGAAAATCCATGGACCTTCATCAGCTTTTCGTCAAGCTTCCTCTCTTCGATTATGTATAATATGGATCATGTCTTCGTGATTCAATTTTCATAACTAAGATTGAATTGTGCATCTGAATTGAATTGAAAAAATTGAAACCCTAACCCCTATCTGCCATGTGTTTTTCCAACATGTACTCACCATTAAACAAATGAAAAAAAAAAACTACACAGATACATCGAATGAAAAAATCAAAACTCAGAAGTCAAATCTCATCTTGGTTTTTTAGAATTGCAGGAATATCGATTTAGGGTTCATGAACCCTAGATTACACCATATTTCCTGACAACTCCACTTTTCAACTCCACTTTTCTTGGTTCTCTTAGACATTGGAAATGATTGAGAGTGATGAGGAGACGATGAAGCAGCGCGAAGAACCATGGGTTCTTCTTAATATCGATCAACATAAGTTTTGATTTTGGAGAACAATATTTGATAGTGTTTTTGATT